>NC_056730.1:753284193-753359193 GCF_019279795.1 Protopterus annectens | reverse complement strand
TCTTGGATAGCCCTGATTGTGAGAAGGTCCACTATAAATAATAAGCCTTAAATGAGGCTATTTCTCCCTAGTCCATTGGCTGCAGTAGGAATGTGATGTTAGGTGGTAAAAATACCACTTTTGCATTGGGGTGAAGGCCATCTAAAATGCTTGGATGTCCGAGTGCATTATCAAATATAAGGAGAATCTTAAAAGGAATTTTTTTCCAAGCGATAAAGTTCAACAGTAGAGATGTGAAGGTTCAAGAACCAGTGTTCAAAGATGGCAATTGTAATCCAAGCATTTGAATTTGCCTTGCAAATAACAAGAAAAGCTGTCTTAATGACACTTCTAAGTGACCCTGGATTTAAGGAGAAATACACTAGCAAAGGCTTTAACTTGAAAACCCCGGATGCATTCCCTCCAAGCAATAATGTCAGCCTATCATTTGATGCTTTATGCCCTGGTGCACTTTTTTCCCTTTTCGAAATGTAATTAATTCAGGCATTTTTTTTCCAAAATAACCCAGTTTCATCTACATTAAAAATTTGCTCTGGTGTATAACCTCCCTTCTCAATGATTTTTTTCAACATTTCAGGGAATGCACTTGCAGCACTTACATCGGCACTTGTTGCTTCACCTTGTACTTAGATGTTGTGCAAATTTGCTGTCACTTTAAAGCGATTAAACCAGTCCCCACTGGCTACAATTTCTTCATCATACTCACCATTTTTTTTTCATAACCTTCATGAGCTTTTAAATCACTGAAAAGGCTTTGAGCCTTTGCCTGCACTAATGAAAGGCTAATAGATATATTACACTGATTTTGATCTTCTAACCAAATCATCATTAACTTTTCCTTTTCAATAATTAAACCACTGCATTGCTCGGTAATAATTGTAGCTTTCATCTGCAAGGAGCCTTTCACATGATTCATTATTTTCACTTCATCTTTCAAAATTGTTGTGATCATTGATCGACTGTAGCCTAATGCTTTGCCAGTGACCAATGGTGTTTCAGCTCTTTCTGATCACTTTATTTCCACTTTTTGTTCACTCGTGATTGTTTTCCTTTTCCTTGATGTATCACCTGCGCTAGCATCAGATTTATGCATTTGCTTCCTCAAGCTGATGAACCACCGAAGGCACATAATGTTTTTAAGATGAACGAGTATGTAGTGCGTGCATTCATACCTAGGATTCATTGTATGTAAATCAAATTGTAAAGATAATAGGATTTATGGTAGTCAGTTCATAAGTACAGGCTGTATGTAAGTCAGACTTTCATATCTCAGGAACTGCCTGTAATTTACTTTTTATTCTTCCTAGCGTATGTCTGCATCTATGGCAAATAGTGATAATAATCACACGTGTGTTTTGTTACTGCCCTAGTGTGATGGTGCAAATACAGAGAGAGTGCTGTTTCTGTGAATGTAGTGATGTCTAAGGAACATATGTTCATGCTGCAAGACAACAAGTTGAGGAAACATCACAAATGTGCATTTAATTACTTGTTTCATAATGTTTCCTTTTTTGTTGTGTTTTTCTCTTCATCCTTTGCACATTGTTTGGCATTGTACAGTCTTTACTGGCAGCAGTCCCTAGCAGTGAATGAGAGTTCAACAGCCATAATGTGCGTAGAGTTGTGAACAAAAGCAACTGGTAAAACAAACACCACACCTGAAGCCAAAATACCACAGCAGTCACAAAACAAATCAGTATTCCAGTGTTCCAATGAAGATAAAAAGTTTAATGACAAGCAAAAATCCAAGCAGTAAATGAATCCAGTAGATCAAGCAGAAATCCCAGCAGTAATTAATCTAGTAGGTAAGCGCTTTTGTTTGTCTCAATGCAGACTTTATCACAACCAAAAGTGCTTAACTTCACATCCTTTATAGAATTACACCAATTAATAAAACAGCCCTTTCTTAAAAAGACAGAACATTAAAAACAACAAGTTGCATGAAAAATGTAAAAATACTTCCATTGATGTGTCGAAGCCCTTTCAACCAAAATGTGCTTGGCAGATACTTATTCACTCATGCCAGGGGGCTGGCAGGCATTTAAATGGAGTTGCCACTTCAACTCAGCTTTCTCAATCTGGTTTGACCAGTTACCCCCCCCCCCCACCCGGCATTTTTAACTACCACTTCTAAAATGCCAAATTTGAAGCCAGAAAACACTGGGCAAGTAAGAGTGTGATTAAAAAGGGCACAGTTATAATTCTTTGTACTAATAGCATATAAATGCTCATAAATTCTCTTCCTAATTGCCCTCTTGGTCTTACCCACATAATAACCATTGCATCCCATACAAACACTCAGGTAAACAAAACTAGGAGTGTTACAAATACCTCCTGCTAGTCTAACATATTGCGGGGGTACCCCCACTCACATTTCTGTTGCGTTCACCAAATACCTACAATAGTTACATCTACCACATGACCTGGTTCCTATACTGTCCTTAATTTTGATAGGGTGTTCCAACAAAAAATTTAAATTACTTCTCACCTTGAATGAAAAGGTGGGCCCATGACCCAACAAACTAACAAGTTCATTGTTACATTCTAAAATCACCCAATTCTTGTTTAAAACATCTCTCACCTTTTTACCAAAGGTGTCAAATTGTGTCACCATAGTTTGTGAGAATACAGCACTCTCAACTGTGTTCTGAACCTCAGGTTGACCCTGTCTCAAATGAAGGTCATCCTGCCCCAGTAGTGGTTTAAACTTGGTCCCCCAACCATCAATAATTTCCACACTGGTCTGGTAAACCCAATTCTCAGGGTAGCCTCTAGCTATAAACATCTGGCTTAACTTGCCTAGTTCCCTTTTCAAGTTGTCTAGTGTGGGACACATCCTTGCTCCCCTAATCATTTGGCCCCTGACCAAGTTTCTTTTCACGTGGTGGGGGTGTTGACTATTGTAACTTAGAAAACAATTAGAATAGGTAGATTTACAGTAAACTGTGGTGGTGAAAGTACCTGAGTCCATGTCCCTGGAAATAGTGACATCCAGGTAGTCAATACTGTCCACATTAAATTTGTGTGTGAACCATATGGACAAACTCCGTTGATGTATTCAGCAAAATCCTAAACTAAGGACACCCTACATTTCCATAAAATAACAATGTCATCCAGGTATCGACCATAGAATAACCAATCTTGGGCAAATCTAGAATTGAATACATGGTTAAATTCCCAGCTTGCCATTACCGAATTAGCATAAATGGGGGACACAACTTGCCCCCATTGCAACGCCTTTGGCTTGTCTATAATATTCATTTTCAAAGGTGATATAGTTGTTGTTTAAAATAAATTCCATTAATTCCATTATAAAGTTCACCATGGCATTACTTAGATTAGTGTGTTCAGTTAATGCCTCATAAAATAATTTCAATCCCTCTTCATGTGGAATAGAGGTGAAAAGATCCACTACATAAATGGTCGAAAATCCAGTAACATCTGAAAAAATGTCACCCTTAATTCTAGTTAGGAAGTCACAGGAATCATTCAATATATGGGTGACCGGGAGCAATGCCCCTTTTACCACATGGTCCACAAAAACCCCTAAGGAATGAGTCCAGCTGTTCTGTCTGGCTACTATTAATCTGTAGGGGGGGTGGTGCACATCTTTGTGCACCTTGGGTATTCCAAAAATTGTGGGTACCAATGGATGGTCATTCACTAAAAAATTTAAAACATCCTCATTAATGGCCCCTTGATATAAACTATCCTCCAGAAATAGTTGTAACCTTCTGTGGGCTATATGTATTTCATTAAGGGATGCTGGTGAATAATTATCAGTGTCTTGTAACATGTTGGTAAGATCATTGACATAATCCATCTTGTCCCCCAGTACAACCCCTCCCCCTTTGTTGGGTTTCATGACCCGTATTGCATCCATATCCCTAAAGTAGTTCAACACTAACACCTCTTTCCTAGTCAAGTTAAAAAAGTAATTCTTATGAAGTGGATGTTCCTGGAAAATTTCCCTCACACAGACTTTTTCATAATGTGCTAGCACTGGGTGCAAATGTGGATTAAAAAGACTTTTTTTCTTTAATCCTACCTGGTTCTCCATATGCTCAATCTTACCTTTGAACAGTATTTTAAAATTAAATTTTCTTATGTATAGTGTTTGAGATCAATTAAAACATCAGAAATGTCAGTTTTTTTTTTCAAATAAAAAAAAAATGGACTTCATTAATGGGAATGTCTGTGTAGTTAAAAATGTTAAAGCCATTTAGGCTTACCAGTTTACCCCCAAAACTTGAAATAATATGATTATCTGTACCAGAAATACCTAATATCTGTTCTGGTTTGGGTTGTTCCAATAGTTGTTCCGCACCCTCTGGGGTCGCCCCCTTAAAAAATTCTGCCTGTTCATATTCTGGTTGAGAATCTGTTCTGATCTCCTTAAGATCGTGAAATCTTGTTTGAATACTTCATCCACTTCATGGTTACGATAAACCATCTGAGCATTATCACCCCCCCCCCATCTCATGGCCGTAACTTAGGGAACCAGTATCGAAATCATTACCTTCCCTAATGCCTTCACCATTACCCCCAGAATAACTCTTGGGAAGTGGATAAGCTTCTTTTTGTTTGTATTCGATTTCGTCCCTTCTTAACTTCTTGGTTTTCCTAGTAACTTTATCTTTAACTTGTTCCTCAATATTATTAAAAATGGTGTCATATCTAGCTTCAAAACTTAAAAAATTATTGTCATTTAAAATTTCAGTGTTCAGTGTATTAACAACTTCCAATAACACTTTAATTCCGCTGTTATTAACTTTAATAATAAAATGCAAACATTCAAAACCATGTCTATCAAACATGGACAATAGTTCATCCACCTCTGGTTGACCCACGGGCAACCCATTAGGGAATTTGTACATCCTAAGGCCTTTAGGGACCCTTTGTAGTCATATACTTTCAGCAAGGTATGCATTGTCAGTTTCAATATTATGTACCTTGCTCATTTTAACCTCAAAGTCCTGTAGTCTGCGGTGAATGTCCATAGGTTTACTTAATGGAGGTTCGTTGAAAAAAGCAGACTCGTTAGTAATCCATTGATTAAACTGCAACATACGATTGGTGTTGTGTTGCATACTTGTTACTATGCTTTGACCACAAGGAATACTAGCCTGTGAAGCCGAATCACCCAAAGGTTCCACACTAGAAGGAAAGTTGTTAGTAAAACCAGAAATAGTCATAGTGAATGAGAGTTCACTTCCTAAGGTAAAAACTGACAACTGTAATTTGGAATGCTATCAGTAGCACAAGTGAGACTGTGACTGATTCACGTTCATCAGCTCTTGTGAATGAATTGTACCTGTCATCTAGCTGACTCTGAGGCACAAGGTGTAAGTGAAGTTAACTTAGAGAAAAAGGCCACATAATTCAATCCATTTTACAGATATTTTGTTTTGACTGGATTCAGAACAAATATTGGCATTCAGTGTTATATATGAGATGAACAAGCTAAGGGTTGTGATAAATGTTAATAATCTTACCTGTCATCCATGTGAATTGATGTTACAATGTATTGCTGTTGTAAACTCACCTCCTGCCATTATTAATATCAATAGGTACTGTGGATGTTGTAATATATGACATTTTGTAAAGTGTAAACACAAAAGCACTAACATGAGCAATGTGGGCATATGTGTCACAATTATTCATCACAAAAAAAACAAAAAAATCCTATCCCTCTACTCATTTTCCTCCTTTCTAGAACTAGTAAAGTTTGGTTTTCAGATTTTACTGAATTCTGGGCTGTTTGTAAGTTCCTGTGTTGCCCAGACCTTTCTAAGATAGAGGGAAGCTTCTCTGTTCATCAGTGAGAATGGTGAGCTTTGGAACGGCCTATCTGTTGCTGGAGGAGTGGTTTCAGCTCAGAAACTGTAGTTTTAGTGACCATCTTGGGCTATTTCTATCCCTCTCATCTTTCTGTTTAAAAAAACTGTTTTTGCATGGTTTTGCGCATCACACAGCACCATTTAACTAGGGTTAAACTATTCTCAGTGCCATAAAGTCCCTTAGAACTAGCCAGTTTCTTAGTTATAGCACTTGAATCTGCTTCTCCGAGCTCAGCAGTTGCTCAGAACTTGTTGTAAGCATTAAATAGCTACAAATTCCTACAGCACTCAACCTTCCTCATTACCTAGAGGAAAACAGCTTTTGTACTTACTTTCCCCACTTGTCTAGAGGAAAATAGTTTTTATTCAGGCATGTTCAAGGGTCAGCTCCCGGTGTTTTCTCCTGTCTACCTGATGAATCTGGGCATCTTGGGGCAATGTAGCAATTGCCTCATGTACACAGGCAACCTTCTCCTCATAGCACCCAACATTACAACCTGTGAGAGATGCCCTTATCCAGCCAAACTGGAGGCAAAGCTCTCTTCAACCAAGACTGACATCATCAGTCAAGAGGAGAAGGTTAACACTTGCAACACACCACACTCATCACATAGTCTCACTAAACCTATACCACTAAAGCCCACACATAGAAACACAAAAACATTTGCAGAGGCTCTCAATAATAATCTGCCCAAGCAACAGAGATCTCAAAAGCAGAAAAGCAGGTAACCTCCACCCCTCAACACAACCCAAAAGACACATAACCCACAGACTCAGTGTGCCACTCAATCACGGCCCATAAGGCAAAACAACGAACCAACACATTAGTCATAGGTGACTCTATAGTCAGGCACACTGATGTTCCACTCACCAGACTAAACAAGGAGAAGGTTTTTGTTAGATGCCTGTCGGGTGCCAGGATCTGCCACATAACCCATACACTCAGGTCACTCCACAACAAGTACAAATATGACCCTGTCATTGTCCATGTTGGATTGAACAACCTGAGACGTACCTCCCTGGACTACATGAAGAGACATGGACGAGCTGTCCGATCTTGTAATCAAGGCAGGTATGACCTTAGGCATGAGTAGTATCCTACCTTCACCCAGAATGATACTGCAGTACAAGGACAAAATGATTGACTTCAACAATTGGCTAAGCTTCTGGTGTCATTCTAAGGGGTTCCAGTATCTGTCTGCCTGGGACGACATGGTCGACAGGCCATGATGCTTTGCCGGAGATGGCCTCCACCTGTCACCCTGGAATTCTGGATACTGGCTAAGGCTCTTGCTACCCATATAGTGCCTTTTTTAGGCAAGGTTCAAATGACAAACCCACTACCATAACAGGTACAGGCAAGCAAAAACTGAGGGTAATGCTACTCAACACTAGAAGTCCAAACCTCAAAATACACTCACTACAGGCACTCCTTAAAATGGAGAACATCGATATCTGTGCAGTGACTGAAACCTGGTCCGAGGCTCCAGAGAGCACCCTTGCATTATCAGGTTATAACTCATAGCATACTTTTCAGCTATCTAATCAGGACTGAAACACCAAAGGCAGTGGTGTGTCCATATTCATTAAGGATATCCACACCTCCAGGCTAGTTGCCCAACATAATGCATCCGAAATTATCCAAGTGCAACTAACTCTGGACAAAACTGCAATCCAAATTGTAGCTTGCTACAGATCCCCCACCATGCCACAGGATTCCCACTCCTCTTTTCTTGATATACTGGAAAATATTAGGGTTCAACCAAACACTCTAATAATGGGAGATTTCAACTACCCCACCTTAACTGGGAAAACTACTCATGTACCAACTCCTTCGCACAACACTTTCTAGAATTCATAAATTCCATTGCCCAGTATCAACTTATCCACACCCCCACCAGGGACAACAATATCCTAGACCTAATCATTACCAACATGAGTGACCAGTATTCCACACCTGAAGTCAACTCCTTGTTGGTCAGATCCAACCATAAGCTAATCACCATAGATATCCACATCCCCTTCCCCACCCCCATTAAGGAAACCACTGTAAAAAATTTCTCCAAAGCCAACTTCATGCTTCTTAAGACAGAAGTGGCAAACTTCACGACACCCATGCAGATGGACAATACAGTTATGACTGCTGAATCCTACAAAAATGCACTCTACAGGCACTTACATGAGTGCATGGATTGTGCTATCCCCAACAGAACCAAGATGCTATCCCGCAAAAAAAGGAAGCCAATCTGGTGGTCCCCTGCTATAAACAAACTCTACAACAGAAGGAAGAAACTGTTGTAAAAGAGAGTAAAATCCCATGAGTGGAGGAGCTCCCTGGTCAGCCTCAGTAAGAAACTGAGATCCCTCATAAAATCCTCCAAAGCCATCTATGAAAACAATATTGCCACTGATTCCAAGGACAAACACAAATCATTCTATAACTATGTCAAGAATCTCAATGGCAACACCCAGATCTGCTCTGAGTTACAGCACAATGGCACGAAAATCACCGAACCAACTGATATCGCCAACATCCTGACTGACAGGTTCAGTGCTAACATTACCCCCCCTCACCCCCTAAAGGGCCTATATCTATACTGGAAGAATGCAGAGCCCCTGCAATCAGAACTGAGCAGGTAAAAACTGCACTCTCTAAAGCCAAGAACACAGCATCCATGGGAATGGACAACATCCCAGGCTGCGTTCTACATGAACTTCAGAAAGAAATGGCCATCCACCTAAGCCCCATGTTCAATCATAGCCTCATGTCAGACTTTGTACCCATTGAATGGTGCATAGCAACAGTTATACCACTCCACAAAGGGAAGCCACCACGGACCCCGGGAACTATCACTTTATTAGCCTGATGAGCCTGTTCTACAAGGCAATGGAATGTATCATCATGGAACTCATAAACAAAAACATTGGTAACCTCCAAACTCTGGACCCCACCCAGTTTGGGTTTGTGAAAGGCAGATCATGCCTCCTGAACCTGTTTGACTTCTTTGAAACAGTCACCAAAGCCGTATATGAGGGTAAGGCAGCTCACACAGCCTATCTTGACCTCGTCAAGGCTTTCAACACCATCTCCTAATCTGGAATAATAGATAAACTCACTAAACTGGGTATAAATCCATACATCAAAAGATGGGTCACCAACTGGTTCACTGACAGAACCCAGACTGTAAAAGTTTCAGACTCCAAATCTGACTTCAAACCAGTGACAAGTAGAGTACCACAGGGTTCAGTCTTGGGTCCTCTCCTGTTTGGTATCTACTTCTCTGAAGTATGGGCTAACATAGCGGGCCTCTGGCTGACGAAGTTTGCAGATGACTGCAAATTAGGTGCCATAGTCGAGTCCCCAGATGATGTGGACATCCTACAGAAGGGCCTCACTGAGACAAATGCCTGGTGTCAGAGCCATGGCCTCCTGCTCAATGACAAAAAGTGCATTACCATTCCCTTTGGAAAAACCTCTGTACCCGTGAACTACCACATAGGTGGCAGTCCACTTAATGCTGAAGGTGTGATAAGAAACCTTGGGACTCAGGTGGACAGTAGTCTCTCCTTTGATAATCACATCGCCACATTAGTCAGGGAATCCTTTTACATGGCACACCTCATCACAAAAGGGTTCTCACCCAGGAAAAGATGTCATTGTTCCCCTCTACTCGGCTCTCATTAGACCCATTGAGTACAACGCCCCTTTTGGAATGTACCTCACAAGACATCTGCAACAGCTGGAAAGGCCACCAAAGTACCTCACAAAGAGGATTACAGGACTCAAACAGATGCCCTATGCTGACCGTCTTAAAAAACTCCAGCTTTACTCCATAGCATATCACCTACTCCAAGGTGATCCCTGCCAAACATACAAAGCTATATCAAACCATGATCTGTTGGACATCCTACACCTAAAGAAATCCCAATCTCTCCAAGATACATGCTCTAGAGACCTAAACCTTGTCACCACAATAAAGAGAACATTCTGGAGGGAATATATTCTGTCCCAGAGACTTCCCATACTCTGAAACAAGCTACCTATCTAGGTCAAGCAGAGTTCCTCATTAGTACTCTTCAAGAAAAATCTTGATGAGTGGATGGGAAATAGGAAATTCACCCCAGGGATCACTTCTGTGGGTCTGCCTGACAGGGGCACAGGAAAATAACTTTCTTGGGTGGCAAAAGCCAGGGAACCTTGTTGGCTAGGCTTGCATAGGTCCTTGGGCTGATAGCCTAGTACCTATGAACCTACGAACAGTAATACATTTTATTGTAAACTTTTGTGTCGTGCGTAATTGTATATACTGTGCCAAGAATGACCTGCTGTCATTCTTGGTATGCCCCCTTTCTGAACTATTGACATTACATAAAATACTGATGGTATGTAACCTAAATGTTATTTATGATGTGGAAGCAACTGTGAAAAGGATGAATGTGTCATTTTAATGCTATAAGTGTTGTCTTCCTTGCCAGATATATTCTTCAATTGTGTTAGTCTGACATATAAGTTTTTTAATTTTTTTTTGTTTGCCTTTTGCATTTCCATACTACTCAGCAGGACCCAAACACAGTTTTTGGCCAAAGAAAAAAATGAAAAATTTAATTTGGCCTGCCTTCTGTAGCACAAACTAGTCTGGCTCTGTCGTGTGGCTGTAAGCAGTCAGGATAGTACTGAGTGAAGAAAATATAGGTGTTTGCTAGCTTTCTTTGTGGCATATGATTTTAGTGAACTGAGTTTTGAGAAAGAAAGCAGGTGATACAGGGTTCAACTCCAGTTTACAGATAAGTTTACTGAGAAGGATGTGAATAAATATTGACACACATTTTAGTATATGTTTGCATTGTTTCGGAAACTCAGTATTGCTAACAACATATGTGTTATTGTTTGTCCCCTTTCCCATTATTTGCCATTGCCTAAAGTCATATAATGTGTGACAATAATTAAATTGCTGCTGTGGCAGTGAGATATGAGAAGAATGAAAGTGTCACTGTAATGCACTTCTTGCTCTGATCATTGCTAGATATACCCTTTGATTCTTTTAATTTTCCTTTAAATAGTTTCTTATTTTTTCTTTTTTTTATAATGCCTTTTGCATTTGCACTGTGCTCAGTAGCATGCAAACATGGTTCATGACAGAAGGCAAAACTGAAAATTTAATTTGGGCTGCTGTTTGTGGTGCAAAAGAGCATGGCACTGGTGCACTATTATAAGCACTCTGAATAGTACTCAGTAAAGAAAATGCACCTGTCTGGTACCTTTTCCTGTGTCAACATGTGTTCATGCAGTGAACTTAGAGAAATATGCCAGCTGATGTGACATTTTAATCCAGTTTACTGATACTTTGACAAAGAGTGTTAGAATGCCATGTGTCAGAAATTATTGTTTATGAAGGTAACACAATACAAATGAGTATCATAATGAAGTTTATTGCAAAAAATGTATTGCTAATGCTTGCTATATAAGGTCAATATAATGTATGTAAATTATGTTAAACATGACAATGATATTTAATTTCAAATGTACTCCCATATGTATGATGTACACAATATTTTTGTTATAATTATTATGACTCATCGCTTATTTTAAGTATGTGTTTAGGAAAGTATGTGTTGTGAACTATGTATGTAACATCCCATGCATTGAGGAGCAATTTTGTCACCACTACAGGGACATGAATAGGTGCAAGTGGGACCTTCTCAACCAATGGGAGGATGGATTTAAGACTACAAACACACCTCAATTGTGTAAGTATAGTGACCCATCAATGGTCTACGATATAGCCTTGATTAGCCAGCCAAGACAGTTAATCATCATGCTTTCATATCTTTTCTTTCTTTCCTCTACTGTACAGATGTTGAAAAGATAGCAGAAAACCATGAGAGGCATCAGGAAAAACTTGCCTCCCTCAGAAATGCACAGGGTAAGTATGTATCAGGTCTGTATGCAAGACAGAGAAGTATTTTCAGAACATCATTGTGTATCATCTTAAGTAGGTACAGCTTAACTTTTATATCAAGCATACATGCCTAATTCAATAACTCTTGGTTATTGGATTAGGCAATTAGTACATCAGCTTAATTGTGTGTGGGTTCATTACCCAGAAACAAACAATAGATTTTTTACAGGATAGTATTTATAAAATGTTAACTGCAATACCGCTTGACATTAACAATTAAATTGTTGAAAATGCAATTTATTAACTTTGAAAGCATATATCTGATATGGCATAGTCAAATACATGTTTCAGTTTGTCATATTATAGCATTGTGATTTATTGTCTGACACATTAATGCCTTTCCATCACATCTAGATTTGGAAAAGGTGTACATATTTATTTCTCATAGTTGTTTATGTATTGAAATAATAAAATAATGTGACATGATAGTAATATAATTCTCTATTTTTGACTACTACCACCTTATCTCTCTGTATTTTTCATATATTGTTTTAAATATATTGCTACTGAAAAGAAAATGACCATCAGTAAGGGAACTAGACCATCCACTGTGATTTGGCCCATTACACTTCCACGGGTGGTTGTGATGTCTACACCAGAGGAATCACTGACACACAGCACATTTAGGTCACAACCTGTCATTGTTGCCTCCACACCTCCTGCCTAGCTTCTCCACCTGCATAGGGTAGCTCTGCTTCGGCAACTGGTGCACTGGTACCTTCCAGAATCAGTACTAGAGAAAATAGCATTTTTGTCATCCATCAGGAGCTAACAGGGCTAGTGAAGGGTATAATAGCGAGGGGCCTTGGTGCCTAAATAATCAAGGCTGAAAAGGTCCTGCATTGTATTGCCAAATCAATGCCACATAGGTTCATAGGTTCATAGGTTCATACTAGGCTATCTGCCCTAGGGTATTTATAAGCCTAGCCAGAATGTGTTTAGCTTTCACCACCCATTTTAAATTTATTTTGCTATGCCCTTTTTCGAGGTTAGTATACTGTGCCTCTGTCTAACAGTGACACAGAAGTGATACCCGGGGTAAACCTACGATCTCCCATCCACTCATCAAGATTCCTCTTGAAGAGAGTCAATGAGGGACTCTGCCTAACCTGGACTGGGATTTTATTCCAGAGTGAAGGGAGCCTCTGGGTTATGAATCTGTCCCTCCAGCATGTCCTATTTATTTCAGTGCTGTGGTTCAAGTCTCTCGAGCGCATAGCTCGATGGGATTTAGATTTTCTGAGGTGCAGCATGTCCATTAATTCCGGGTTGGACATGGCTTTATACGTCAGGCACAGATCGCCTCTGAACAGGCGGTATGCCACTGAGTTGAGCTGGAGTTTCTTTAACCAGACAGCATATGGCATCTGTTTGAACCCATTGATCCTCTTGGTGAGGTACTTTTGGGGTCTTTCCAGTTGCTGCAGGTGTCTGGTAAGGTACATCCCAAAAGGGCCATTGTACTCAATTATGGGCCTGATGAGGGAAGAGTAAAGAGGCACGATGACCTCCCCTGATCTAGATGTGAATCCCTTCATGATTAGGTGGGCTATATAAAATGTTTTTCTAACCACTTTGGCCACGTGGTTGTCAAATGAGAGATTGCTATCAGCTTGGGTCCCCAGGTCCCTAATTACTTCTTCTGTACTTAATGGATTACCACCTATGTGGTAATTTGTGGGCACTTTGTTTTTGCCAAAGGGGATGACTATACACTTTTTTCATTTAGCTTGAGGCCATGGCTCTGGCACCAGTTGTCTGTTTCTATGAGGCCCTTTTGGAGGATGCTTGTGTCAGCTGGAGAGTCGATTATGGCGCCCAGTTTGCAGTCATCTGCAAACTTGGTCAGCCACAGTCCTTCCGTGTTGGCCTGTACCTCCGAGAAATATATGCCGAACAAGAGAGGTCCCAGGACTGAGCCTTGTGGGACACCACTTGTAACTGGTTTGGAGTCTGACATGGCTCCAGCAATTCTAACCATGTGGGTTCTGTCCTTGAGCCAGTTTGCAATCCATCTAGTGACATAGGGGTTTATATTTAAGCTGGTGAGCTTATCTATAATGCCTGAGTGGGGTATTGTATCGAAGGCTTTTGCGAGGTCCAGGTAGGCTGTGTCGACCACCTTCCCCTCGTCAATGGCCTTGGTGACTGTTTCAAAGAAATCAACCAGGTTTAAGAGGCAGGATCTGCCCTTAACAAAGCTGAACTGGGTAGGATCCAGTGTCTGTAGGTCCCCAATATCTTTATTTATGAGGTCCATGATGATCCTTTCCATAGCTTTGCAGACCAAGCTAGTCAGGCTTATGGGGCGATAGTTTCCAGGATCTGTTGAGGCACCACCTTTATGGAGAGGGACCACTGTTGCTGTACGCCACTCTTTGGGCACATATCCTGTAGTAAGGCTGAGATTGAACAGTAGTTTTATGTTTGGGTTTAGCTCTTCTTGGAGTTCATGTAGGACGCAGCCGGGACACCGTCTGGTTCCATTGATGCTGTGTTTTTGCTTTGGAGAGGGCAGCTCTAACCTGAGCATCTGAGATGTTAGGGGGCAGCACTCTGTTGGGATAGATATCTGCCCTTTTGGTGGGGAGGGGAGAAGTTTGCACTGAACCTGTCAGCTAGGATGTTGGCAATGTCTGTGGGTTCAGTGTATTTTTTGTCATTTTGGACTAATTCTGAGCATATCTGGGAATTACCACCCAGGTTCCTAACATAACTAAAGAAAGCCTTGTGATTATCCTTAGTGTCCTGTGCAATTTTTCTCTCGAAGCTGGCCTTAGACAATTTTATGAGTGCCCGTAGTTTTTTGCTAATACTGATCAGAGATGCCTTCCCTTTTTGGGATTTTGCTCTATCATTTAGTAGCTTCCTCCTTCTATTGTAAAGTTTGTTTATGGCTGGGGTCCACCAGACAGGACGTCTGCCTTTGGAGGATTGGGTCTTGGTTTTATTTGGGATCGCATGATCCATGCATTCCTGAAGGTGTTCATAGAATGCGTTTATAAAGGATTCTGCGTTCTGGGCCATATTTTCCACAAGCCCACGGGCTTTGAAGGATTCCACCTCAGTTTTGAGGAGTGTGAAATTTGCTTTAGAGAAGTTTTTCACTGTGGTTTTCTGGGCAGGGGGAGGGATGTGAATATCCAGTGAGATTAGTTTATGGTCTGATCTTACCAGTGAGGAATACACTTCTGGTCTGGAGCATAGAGTCCCCATGTTGGTGATGATCAGGTCCAGTATGTTTTCCCCTCTTGTGGGAGTGGTAACAAGTTGTTCCATAGCATTTGAGTTTATAAATTCTAGGAACCTTTGGGCTAGGGTGTTGGAGCTAGAGTAATGCTCCCAGTCTATGTTTGGGTAGTTGAAGTCGCCCAATATAATGGTGTTTGGAGAGACCTTCATATTTTCCAGTGTTCTAAGGAAGGCCGAGTGGGGTTCCTGGGTTTGGGAGGGTGGTCTGTAGCAGGCTATAAACTGGAAGGCAGTTTTACCCACTGTTAGTTGCACATGGATGGTCTCTGATGCTTCGTGCTTTGCCACCAACCTGGAGGTGTGGGTATCTTTGACGAATATTGATACTCCCCCTCCTTTTGTGGTTCGGTCCAAGTTTTGGGGCCGAAAAGCATGGTATGAGGTATAACCTGGTAGTGCTAGGGTGCTCTCAGGAGCCCTGAACCAGGTTTCTGTTACTGCACAGATATCAATGTTCTCCATGCTAAGGAGTGTTTCGAGTGCATGCATCTTGAGGTTTAGACTTCTGGCGTTGAGTAGCATTATTCTTAGTTTCTTATCCCTTGTGATACCTATGGAGGTGGGTTTGTCTTTTGAGCCTTGCCTAAAAAAGGCACTATGGGGGTAGCAAGAGCCTTTGCCAATATCCGAAAGCCCAGGGGTGACAGGTGCAAGCCGTCCCTAGCGAAGCATCATGGCTTGTCGAGCATATCATCCCAAGCTGACAGGCATTGGATCCCCTTTGAATGACACCAGTACTTAAGCCAATTGTTGAAATTGATCATCTTGTCTTCATATTGTGGCATCATTCTTGGTGAGGGTAAGATGCTACTCAAGGTCAGGGTCATACCGGCCTGGGCTACATTCTCAGAGAGCTCCTTTATGTCTCTTTTCATGTAGTCCAGGGAGGTCTCAGGTCATTCACACCAGCATGGACAATGACTGAGTCATATTTGTACTTGCCTTGGAGTGACCTGAGTGCTTGTGTTATATGGCGGATCCTAGCACCTGACAGGCTGCTCACCATGACCCTCTCCTTGTTCAGCCTGGTGAGCAGGACGTCAGTGTGCCTGATGATAGAGTCACCTATTACAAGTGTATCAGGTGTGTTGTTTAGTCTTAAGGGCTGTGACTGTTCGGCACACTGGCTTTGTGAGATATGTGTTGCACGTGTTTTGTTTTGGGGTAGCGGTTGCTTGGGTGTCTGCTTTGGAGGTCTCTGCTGCTTAGGCAGATCTTTATTTAGAGCCTCCGAGTATGTTTTTGTGTGATTATGTGTTTGGTTTGCTGTCGTGGTAGGTCTATGTGAGACTGGAATTGTAGTGAGTGTGGTTTCCTTCTCCTCCTGACTGGTTATGCCAGTACTGAGTTGAGAGAGCTTAGCCTCCAGTTTGGCTATATGGTTGCATCTCTCACATGTGTTGGAATTTGTTGGGAGGAGGAGAGGGTTGTCTGTGTACATGAGGCAGTTGTAACATTGCCTCAAGATTCCCAGATTCACCAGCTGGACCGGAGAGGAGATTGACAACTGACCTTTGGACATGCTAGAATAATATTGGGAATTCCTTAATAATTGAAAACAAGGGCCAGTGGGGAGTGAGGGTGTAGTGCTTTTAATTTTTAGTGCTGACTTATATAATTGCTTTAGTGAGCAAGTGCCAGGTAACTTAAGTGCAATGTGTTACAGGTAACTTAAATGCAAAAATGACAAACAGTAACTTTCTTTCAAGTGAAACAAGGAAATAAGTACAGTAAGCAATGCAGATATCACTAGTGATCCACAGAAGTGCTGAGAAGCCGCGTATTAGGTGGAATTAGCGTTCCAGGGAAATAACAAGCAAACAAACAACAAGCATATAAACAAAGCTAGATTCAGCAGGCCTGGATCTAGTCTATGCTACAGCAAACAAGGTGTACCAATTTCAGTAAGCACTTACTCAGGACTAACACAGGAGACAGTGGAGACAGTTCTGAGGATGAGGACTAGATTTTCATTGCTGTTAATTTGGACATGGGTAAACCTTTGACATCCCCTGCCTACCGCCACTCATGGTGTCCTCCAACTTTTTGTGCCCATCACCATCCCTGTCTATTTTGCATGTCCTGTATGTCTGTGCCTGCTACATACCCTACCCTACCTACTTGACCCTCTCATTTCTAAACAACTTCCCAAACATTTCTGTCTCCAAATTAAATAAATGGGTGATTGTTCCACCAAAAATCACACCCCATATGTTCCACCAAAAAATTACACCCCATATAAAGCTCACCTCTTTGCATATGTGTCATTTTGACACACTTGATTTGGTCTAGCTGACTATACAACAATGTACTATTGTTTGCACCCATCCCTGGTGTGGTGATGCTGCAAAGTCATGAAAGTCTGTGTGCAATTCTACTTTTATGTTGTGAAGAAGTGGATAGCTATGGTGCTCACCCACCAACATCATGCAAATTTCTGAATTCGTCCCCATGTTCTGCCCTCTGTTTGCTCCCCATTTTCACCACTGTCCTATTAATTTCTTTTTCATACTTTAATATGGTCATAAAATAGAAGCACAAACACACATGCCCAGAAATGTCCCATCAAAAATCCTTCATTTTTCCCCTTAGCATTTGTGTAGAGATTGGCATCACAAGCCAGTGTTAAATGATGGCGAATAGCGTTTCACATGCTATGCCATAAAGTAGTGAGTTTTTATCAACACCCACACTAGTCCAGTTATTTTTGTTCAAATATGCTTAAATCTGCTGCACTATAGGAATACTAAGTAAAGGCAGAGTAAAAGAACTACTTTGAAGTGGTTACTCTAACAGTTCTTAGGCTGCTGGATGTAATGAAGTTCATACGTGGTGTGTTGAGATAATTCCCCTGTCTGTAGACTGATGGTTTAGCATAGTGCAAAGGCTTTCATTACAGCTCTATGTCAAATTACTATTTTATGTCATTTTATATTCTTATGATATGTTCAGCTGTAAAGATCTACATTTATCTCCAGTGACCACATGTCATGAACCGAACAACTGAATAGTGAGCAAAAAAAATTTGAAAAAACATTCCATCCTCAAATGTGAGCCATGGTAAGCCACTCTTGTTCTGCTTATGTCTTAATATTGTTCTTCTCTCTTATCCCTTCTTGTTCCCTTTAGAAAACACTTTATTGTACAGAGAATGGCAAGAGTAATAATGACAAATAGCTAGGAGTAACACACCATAAAGATGGCCTTAAATGTCCCATAAAGAAAAAGCTTGGTATCTCTCTCGCTCCATTTGTCTTTCCCTCTCTCTCCCCTCTCTCCACTTTTACTTCAGTAAAATGTCACTGCCCCTTCAATTGGGTCATTTAAACTGTGTAAATTAGAAGTTCCTTTGTAGCATGCTGAGATAATGTTTAGATCTATACACTGATTTTGTATATACTTTCAAGGGTTCTGATCCAGCCATATTTGAAACTGTTATTGATTGTTTATATTAAAATATTTTACATGTAACCATTGCTTACATATTATTTTGAACCACCACTATCCTGCTTCTGTCATAATCTACTTGCTCCCTGCCTCTGTCTCTCCCATCTATGTCTCTACCCCCTTCTGTGGCATCAGTCTGTCTCCTCATTT
This sequence comes from Protopterus annectens, assembly GCF_019279795.1. Taxonomy (NCBI): domain Eukaryota; kingdom Metazoa; phylum Chordata; order Ceratodontiformes; family Protopteridae; genus Protopterus; species Protopterus annectens. The sequence continues at coordinate 753,340,544 of NC_056730.1, read as the reverse complement.
GATCAATGTCTAGTGCCTGTAACTTAGGGAGAATGGAAGTGGACAGCTTAAGACAAAATCTTGTCTTCTGAAATTTTGCTTTGGCCGCATTACTCTGGTGCAATTCACTGCACTATGTACATTTAGGCTAATGTTGTCTTGAACAGGCTGAAGAGTTGAATGTACACCATGTAGAATGTTCCAGTTATAATTATTTTCAGGAAGCATTCTGCATTGCGTGGTGCTGCGGTAGCATTGTCGCCTCACAGTAAGATGCTGTCTGGTTCGATTCTCAGCTAGAGCGTCTTCTGCGTGGAGACATGCGTGAATGGGCGTACCTTTGTTGAAGGTTGTGCGTCAGGCCTGGAAAGCCGGTATGTAAAAATCAACTGTCAATCATTAGCGGACCGGAGTTCCGCTGTGGCGACCCCTAACCGGGAAAAGCCGAAAGACGCAAATTCTGCATTGCATCATGAATTATGTTGCTGGTTGTAATGTACACATTATGTAATGTTAAAATAGCCATTACTATGGTGAAGTCTAATGCCTACATTCTCCCTTGCCTCTTTATTTTGTGACTCCCCCTTCAAGTCAGTAATGGACACAGGCAACCTGTAAATGGTTCATCTCCCAGGCCCCTGTTTGTAAATGTTCCATCTCCTAAACCACTGCTTACACTTATCAAGGGTATCAGAACTTGTCAGAGATTTGGGATGCATGGCTAGGATTAAAAAGGTCCTTGTGGTCATTAGCCTAGTAAACACCTATGAACTTATGAACTTAAAGTTGTGAAGCAACAGTTCCTGAGTTGTGTTGACATAATTCACATGTCTGTAAAATTCTTCTTGGCATGCTGACAAGGGTTCAAATCCAGAAATATTTGAAAGTCATATTTAATGTTTTATTTGTATACTATCATGTGTGTAAGTGTTGCATACATATCTTATTGATCCATCATTATACTGCTTATGTCCTACTCGTGTTTCTGTTTTTTTTTACCCCTGCTTGCTGCCTATTGAAAACATTTGATTATACATAGCATGAAAGATTACTTATTGGGAAAACATAACAATAGCACACCCCAAATATTTTAACATGGCCCAGAAAAATATAACATTATTTTTAATCTCTATCCATGTCTCTGTTTCCCTGTCTGTTTGCACTTCTGTATCATCACGTTTTACTGTTTCATATTTATTCTGATACTGGATGTAATGTACATGTTATGGGATTTTACAATCATCTTCAGTGTAACTGTCTTTAAGTGTTGGCTATACGTTTTATTAACACGTTGTTTTCCTGCTGCTGCATTAATCTGCTTGTTCCTTGTTGGAAGCAGTCTTGTGCAGATCTTGTCTAAATAATTATGATGACAAAATGAAGATTAACACAGCACAAAGTTGTACAGAAATGGACCATAGGCAAGTCTATTCCTATGTCTCTATCCCTGTCTCCAAATCTGTCTTCCCCAGTTAGTGTCCTCATCTTTTGAGGGCAGATTTGTATTGGCCACCAATTATGAGTGATGGCAAATGTCTTTTTGTATCTTGTGGCAAAATCTGAAGATTTTAATTTTAACCACATTAGCACAGTTCATATTTTATTTATTTTACATTTGTTAACCGGGGGTGTTTGACTGAGATGAAAAGGCCCTTTTTCAGCAGAGGCCTGGGAAGAAAAGCTCCACATAGAAAAATCACAGATACATTTAGTTATTTAGACATGATCAGTATACACACAAATTACAAAATACATGTTTTTACAGTGGTATGCAGCATATCAAATGTTACTGTGGATAGAACAAACAAAAAAATATTAATTTAAAAATAAAGGTAATTAATAGATTTGTGGTGTACAGCTGAAATTTGGAGCATAGGTGGAATACATACATAGTACACAGGTACAGTACATACATTGTAGATTAGCCAGTGTTTGTGAGTAAGATTGAAAACTATTATCAAGTACTCTAGGTTTAGTATGTGTACTTTATCCGCTTTCACTAGCCTGGAAGTCTTTATTAAAATACAGACTGATAGCACTATTGCAAGACACTTTATGTGACACATGCATTAAGCTGATGTTATATAAATCTTATTGGATGTTACAACTGTCCTCACAGCCATGAAGGCTAATGCCTACATTTTATGTTACTTGAATCTATTGTCAATGCCCCTTCAAATGTGACAGTTAAAGTTATAAATTCTTGGGTTCCTATGTCTTGAGCTGAGATAATCCTCCTGTCTGCATACTTTTATTTTATACTGATTGCTTAACCCAGATATACTTCATAGATCTATTTAATGTTTTTCTCATCTTAACATTATGTGTACACTTATGCTACATCCGTTGTCAAACAATAGTATCCTTCTCATGTCTTTATCATATTTCCACTGTCCTACACCATAGTCGTCCATATTAGAATCATCTTATTCTGAAGTGAAGTATATAGAGTTGTAAAGAAGGTATATATTTATGTAATTTAATGTTTATTGTTGTCATCCCTACCCTTCAGAATATCCTAAGAACTGTTGACAATAGAAGGCATTAGAAAAAGCCACAGATTTGATTTTATAAATTTATATAGGTCAGAAAATAAAGGATAACACAACATAGCACAAATATATGCAGAAATGAACCATAAACTAATCTCTTAAAACATCTGTATACATATTCCTGTCTCCAAAGGTCCACTTCTTCCCACTTCATCTCTGTTATTAAATAAACCTCCTTTAGTCAGTACTGTTTCCATAATCCATGTTTCCACCAGCAATAACATGCCTGGTTCCTCATATGTTTCACAATACACCTGTATCATGCATATAATGAGTGAAGGACTGCAACAGTGATGACAAATTTGTAAATCATGACACAAGAAATAAGACCATAATGCAAATCTGTTCTGTATTCCATCAGATTCAAATATGGTTGTATGAGTATACCATTAATTTGTGTGAAGGTTGGCACAGAATGCCATAAATGATGACTAAATCCCATTCTAAGTTCAACATCTGAAGATATGATTATATATGCGCTAATACTTTGCCACCAGTTGCTCAAATAAGCTTGGCAGTGGTGTGCTTCAGGGTGAGGGTTAAAAATTGCAACTAAGAATTATGTGAGTAGATTGTACAACTCCTGTAGTGGCAAATAGAGCTTTGAAAACAATGTCTCTGGATTCCACAGTGATATTGACTCCATTAATTAACTCTGTTAATGTATGCCTGCTCTCCAATGGTTACACTTGCAACTGTATTACAATGTTGTGTAACCTTTTCACACATTTTACATTTCAGTGAAGTTTTAATACTTACAAATATGCATTTTCACATCCTTCAAGTCAGAGTTCTCCTGTGGCACTTGCAGTTCATACTGTATTCTCTAGATTATGTAACTAGTTAGGTAGGTGGTTTGAATGTGACAGTGTTAAACTTGTGTGTGTGCATGATTCTAGTGTCACAGATGTAAAGGTTCAACAACAGATGTCCTGTGTCCACTTCCACTCAGGAGAAAACTTTAACTTTGGCCACAGCTCTCTCTGAACTTAATCCCACTTTTAACACCATCGTCTGTGCAACAAATTGCTAAGGTCATCCTATCAAAAGTACAATCTCTTCCCTTAAAAGTTCAACTTCTCCTGTAGTACTTGTGATGCATACTGTGTTCTCTAACTTGTGTAGCTATTTAGGTAGGGGGTTTGAATCTGACAGTGGTGAACTTGATAGAGAGAGAGAGTGTGTGTGTGTGTGTGTGTGTGTGTGTGTGTGTGTGTGTGTGTGTGTGTGTGTGTGTGTGTGTGTGTGTGTGTGTGTGTGTGGTTTTGGTGTCAGGGAAGTAAAGCTTCAACAACTGATGTGCGGTGTCCACTTCCACTCAGGAAAACACTTTAAATTTGGATACAGCTTCCTCTGCACTTTATCCAGTTTTAACACCAGCATCTTCTCTACAACACATTGATGAAGTCATCCTGTAAAAAGTACACTTTCTCCCCTTAAAAGTCAGACTTCTCCTAAGGCACATGCATTTAATACTGTGTTCTCTAGATATTGTAACTAGATAGGTAGAAGGTTCATAGCTCACAGTGGCGAACTTTTGTGTGACTTAAATGTCAACTATTTGTAGCTTCATTAAAATGTGCTGTATATGCCTCCACTCAGGTGAAGTGTTTATACTGTAAAAGAACTCCTCCATCCTTTTATCCCACTTCTACTGCAGATATCATCTCTGCAACACACTGATGAGGTCATACCTTCATAAGTGCACTCTCTTACTATAAAAGTCACACTTCTCCTGCAGCACCTGTAGTTAATGAAGTGTCCTCTAGATTCTGTAACTAGATAGAGAAATTGCATCTAACAATGCTGAATTTGCATGTGTGTGTGTGTGTGTGTGTGTGTGTGTGTGTGTGTGTGTGTGTGTGTGTGTGTGTGTGTGTGTCTATCTGTGTGTCTGTCTGAAGACTCAGGTATATATATATATATATATATATATATATATATATATATATATATATATATATATATACATATATCTTCATCAACAAAGGTGTTGTATCTACTTAAACCCAGGAGAAACATTTACACTGGGAGAGGATTTCCCTTATCCCACTTTTACAACAAACATCTCTGCAAAACACTGAGGTCATCCTTTCATATGTGCACACTCTCTCACTATAAAAGTCAGACTTTTCCTGCGGTACTTGCAGTTAATACCATGTTCTTGAAGTTCTGTAACTAGATATGTAAGAGGTTCAAATAACACAGTGGTGAACCTGTGTGTGTGTTTGCAGCTTAAATGTCAGGAACACATAATTTCCTTAACAGATGTGCTTTAACTACTTCCACTCAGGAGAAATATGTAAACTGAGAGAAGATTCCCCCATCCCCTCATCCCACTTTTGCCACAAACATCATCTATTCAACACACTGATGAGGACATCATTTCATAAGTGCACTGTTCCACTCTAAAAGTCACAGTTCTCCTGTGGAGCTTGTGTATATAATGTGTTTTCTAGGTTCTGTAAATAGATAGCTGGGGGATTCAAATCCAGCATTGCTTGGTGTGACTGCACAGTGTCATGTACAACTGCCTCCATGACAACACTCCTTATGTAATCTTCCATTTAGGAGACATATTTTCACTGTCAGAGGGCTGCCCTTAAATGTCTAGTATCTCCAGACAAAACCCAGTTTTGGAAGCATTGTGATTACTTCATGCTTTCAAAACTGAATTACTTCACAGCTGTAATATGACATATCCTGTGGCCCTGGCTGTTAATGGTGTGCTTGCTAAGCTATGCAACTAAATAGGTCAGTGGTTTGAATCTAGCAATGACTGAGTACTGTAAGTCTGTGTTTTTCTATCATGTTATGTCGAAGAGGTTTCTAATGCATATAGGATGGGTAGATGTATTGTGCTCTTCAACCACTTTCTTTTTAAGCAGAACTATCACCCTATTAAAATGGTGATGTCATCCATTCAAATGTGCATTGTCATAATTGTAAATCAGCATCTGGTGTGGTGCATGTGATTTAGCCATTGTTCTGTACCTTGTGATCTTAAGTAGTCAGTTCAAATCTAGCCGTTACTTCTTAGGCTCACTTGTGTCAGTATGACTGTTAATCTGCATACAGGTAACAATGTTGTCACCCAACTATCTGTTGTGTACATATATAGTTCAAGATTCATCTTACAATAACATCTGCTTGTTCTTCATAGATAAATTGTTTTACTTGATACTGATAATTCAATTTAATGAAATGCAGCTTTCCTAAGAAGCATACTAAGATTTATCCTGTGGTGTGAGGAAATTAGACAATGTTCTGTATGTTGTTGCCTTAGTAAGGCATGTGTTTGAATCCATGATTATCTATACATTGTGCATGATTGCCATTCCACTGTCACAGTGACCACTGCATTACAATCACGTGTTTGGGTACTTAGCATCAGGCAATGTTGTGTATCAAATAGTCAAATAGATGTAAAGCAACAGTCTTTTAAACAAATTGCAGGCACATATATCCCTTGTAAGAATAGCATGATGTCATGCCTTCAAATACCCAGATATGTCACAATTGTAGGAACAATTGTACACTGGCATGTTCATTCTTCAATATCATGTAGTTTCTTCATCACAAAGTCAGGTGTTCAAAACCCATATTGACTGACTGTAGTCATTGTTTGTCCTTCTACTGCCATGCACGAATGACATCCACCATAGTTACAATGTGTACAATTGCTGTGGGAGAGGCCTCCCTGTTCCTACTATCTCATACAAATTGTTTGCAACACAGTCATGTGATATAATGACTTCAAATAGGTGGAGTTTCACAGTTGTAGTGAGACTTCCACTCTGCCACATGTGATTCATACAAATGGTGTTAAGTGGTGGACTTGCATAGTTTGCTGTTCAATTTCAGCAAACAGCAAAATTATATGAATGTACTGACATTACACAAATAACACTGAATCAAGTTATTATTATACATTTTATGTTGGACAAACAGATATAAACACATTTTGTAATTTCATGGCAGTGACAAAGTTGTTCTAGGAATGTCATGCTGTGAGTGCTCCTGTGGCACAAGCATTGCATACTGACTTCTGTAGAATATCTATACCGACAGAGTGTGGTTTAATTCTGAGACAGTGTATGTACAAAACAACAGAAAATGCTTCCTCGGCCAAGAAGCATTGATATTTCACTGCTCGCAGTTGTGTGCACATGAGCATAGGTACCGTCTTGTTATCATTTTGACAAATTAGTATTGTAAGAATGATCATCAAAAGTATTTTCTTAATTCATACATTAATTTCAGTTATTTGTGGCAAGCTCTGTTGCTATCGCCTGTGGTAGACACAGTCAATACACAGGTCTGTAGAGTGTGTAGTATGATAAGCAGGGGTTTGAATCTAATAATATGTGTCTGTCAGATAACTATGTCTGATAGGAGGGGCTTATGCAAAGGAAGTAGTTACAGCACAGTCAAAGGCCACATTCTAAGGCCTTATGCTCAAAGATAGAGGATACATACTCATTACAATAGGAAAGTGCTCTAAGCCCTTCAAAGGTGTTCCTCATGACACAAACAGTATACATATTTCTGTGGTGTCTGTGGTTGATATGTAGCTTTCTGATATCTGTCCTGGCATGTGTTCAAATCTGGCATTGAGTATGCTATTGATTTCTCACAGGCATTATTTATTTTCCAAATAATAATGCTCTGTATTGCATGCTTTCATCCAAACAGGTATGTATTACTGAAGTAGTTTTCTTCACAGTGTGGAACTTTATAGGACATGAGGGCTTATATAAAATTTCTTATTGTATAGCATGATGCAAGATTATCATAAAGTGTGATTGGGCCTGTGTTAGGAGAATTTATTTTGTGTTTGTGTTGTTTGCTTGCTGTATGGCAGTGTTCGTTGTAATTTCTTGTGAACATTACCAGTATAATAATGTAGTAGCCGCACCCCATTTATGACCGGAAACCTTGAACTAATGACATGTCATCAGAACTATGCTGTCATTTGTCATTTGTGTATTTGAGTATTATTGTATTACTGTTTAGGATTTACAAGAATCTGTGACACATGCGTGTCTAACGTATGTTTAAAGGTAATGTAGCCCCTTTTCTATGGTTGCAAATGACAACAAATGGTAAAAATGTGTCCCTTTCAGAAGTGTATGACACCACAGCTGTAGGGTTCATTTCATCTTGTTTATATATGATGATGTGGAAAATACAGCATTATTGTCAGTTAGCACATATTAATTCCTTCTACATACATTTCATATGCAATAACTGCAATCTGTGCAAATATCCCCTGATGTACAATTTCCCCTTGATAACTATTATCTGAACTCATTTCATTAACATTTATACCATATTTACTCCCTCTTTTATGCTGTTGCTTTGTGTCGCTCTCACATCCTCTGTTAGCATGTCCATTTTTATTTATGTGCATGGGTCAAGAACTGTAAACAGGAGTAATTATTATTACATCAATGTGGAAATATTTATGTTAAAAATTTTCTTTGTGAGTTAAGCATATTTGGTTGCATTCTCTGAGTACATTTTGCCCATTTACCCTCCAGTCTTTCTGCACTTATCCCATTGTATTCTATGTATATTCTCCCAATTTAACTTTGCCTGCATCTTAATTCTTTCAATCAACTTGCCCGTACTTTGCATAAGCTGTGCATGAGCTCACATAATAAGTTTGCCTAAGGGCAGGCCATTTTGTTTACATTGTATGCTGGAGATTCCCTGTACCTTTTCGTAGTGAAAAACATTTCTCCTGGCCACAAAAAGGTGCTTATAAATGTGTAAGTGAGATGAACAGCATGCATATTCAATGAGCGCTGATACATGTGTAAGTGAGATGAACAGCATGCATATTCAGTGAGCGCTGATAAATGTGTAAGCAAAATGAGCAGCATGCACATTCAGTGAGCCCTGATAAATGTATAAGCGAGATGAGCAGCATGCATTTTCAATGAGTGCTGATAAATGTGTAAGTGAGATGAACATCATGCATATTCAATGAGCGCTGATAAATGTGTAAGCGAAATGAGTAGCATGCATATTCAGTGAACACTGATAAATGTGTAAGCGAGATTAGCAGCATGCATATTCAATGAGCGCTGATACATGTGTAAATGAGATGAACAGCATGCATATTCAGTGAGCGCTGATAAATGTGTAAGCGAAATGAGCAACATGCATATTCAGTGAGCTCTGATAAATGCGTAAGTGAAATGAGCAACATGCACTGATAAATGTGTAAGTATGATTATCAGCATGCACATTCAATGAGCGCTGATACATGTGTAAGTGAGATGAACAGCATGCATATTCAGTGAGCTCTGATAAATGCGTACGTGAAATGAGCAACATGCATATTCAGTGAGCACTGATAAATGTGTAAGTATGATTATCAGCATGCACATTCAATGAGCGCTGTTGCTTATCATGCTTATGCACTGAAATCATGTTATTGATGAATCCCAGGGTGGCACTCTGACATATAAACAAACATATGTTCCTTTAATAATGAATAAAGAATAAGAAAAAAGAATTTGCAATAAAATACTTTTTATTGTAGCATGGTAGACAACTATTAGTGTTACATCTGTAGTACTATACCATATGGCAACCATTATACACTTTTCAGGGAATCTTATTCTGTTCTAATTTGCTTTTACTTGAATATAACTGCATTTAGTTGTTGATTTATTGTCTGGCTGATTGATTGTGCTGAATTTTTATACTGAAATCTGATATAGACTACAGAAAACACCTTCCCCACTAGAGACTGTCAAACTGTATATCCTAAAATAAACAAAAAGAAAGAAAAAAACCACGCTGGAACCAAGATACTCTTAATGTTAGCGCTTTTGTTTACTTGAATACTGTAAACTTCTTCAGACAATACAAGAGTCAAACCACAATGCTTAAATACAACTAAAGTAATGATGTAATCAATTAAAAATAAAACCCCACCTCATTTTAAAGTAACAGTCATCAATACTGGTAAAAACTATGTACATTTACATTAATACCAAAAATGTTCAAAGAAGCAACAATAGTCTATTATTTATAATAAATCAAATGTGCCTACTAAAATTCTCATCTTAATAAGGCTTTAAGCTTTAAAGTACTTTTAATTGATTTTATTTTCAATTTTAGTAGGCACATTTGATTTATTATAAATAATACACTCTATTGTTGCTTCTTTGAACATTTTTGGTATTAATGTAAATGTACATAGTTTTTACCAGTATTGATGACTGTTACTTTAAAATGAGGTGGGGTTTTATTTTTAATTGATGACATCATTACTTTAGTTGTATTTAAGTACTGTGGTTTGACTCTTGTATTGTCTGAAGAAGTTTACAGTATTCAAGTAAATGAAAGCGCTAACATTAAGAGTATCTTGGTTCCAGCGTGGTTTTTTCTTTCTTTTTGTTTATTTTAGTATATTTATTGGTTTTTTTGTTTTTCGTAAACTGTATATCCTAACAATTGTATCATTAGAAATATAGGTCACACCACATGGAATTAGAAAGTAATCAACAAACATAACCCCATGCTGTAACAAACAACTCAGGACACCGAATGCCACAATGTGCAGACACCTGAAACTTGAAACCCAAGATTCAAAGGAACACCAAGCATTAAGCTAGTCCAAACACTAATTGCAATGTAAATGAAGTTAACTGTAGTATGACAGTTCATGTGGGTCAATATATATATCTTTCTCGGTGTCACTTCAAGACCAAGCTCAGACTAAACATGCCTTTTATGGAATGGTACATTTTCCTGAGGTATTCATGCAGTAGACTGCACCCATGTCATAATAAGGGCCCCTCCTAGTCCACAGGGTTAGTGTTGCTAACACAGGAAGGGCTTCCATCAATTGTCAGGTAGTGTGTGATGCATGGGGGTGCATCACCAAGGTCTCTGCCCAACATCCTGTAACTGCACATGATTCCATACTAGTTCGCATTACAGACTCTTCCTGCACGGTAAGATGCCCAATGGTCATATTGTTGGTAAGCTGAAAGTGTATTTTTTTGTATCTTCTTCTTTTTTTTTTAAGTAAGTAGTTACTCATGTTAAATGTAATTGCTGTATATTAATCTGTATATTTTTTTTTGCCTACACTCCCCTTTCTCTCTCTCTCTCTCTCTCTTTTTTTTTATAAGTGGATGCTAGTTATCTATTGGAGCCATGGCTCATGACTCTGATGAGAAATCCATCTTGAGCTGTGGAGGAGAAATATAGCACATCCCTATCCCAAACTCATATTATAATTGAGAGTATGTTTGGCCTCCTGAAGAGCAGTTTCAGGTGCCTGGATGTGTCTGGAGGTGCCCTTCTGTATGACCCAGCTATATGTCCACTGCCTCTTGCATTTTGCTTAATGTGATTATGCACTGGTCTGGTGGTGAAGTGACCCATGCTGTCACTGCAACTCCCAGTTTTAGTCCCAGTGTGACTAATGATGACCACCTGGCAGCAGTAGTAAGGGAAGCCATGTGGCAGACTCGAGAATGGCATGTGGCTGCAGTGCACAGGTTAAGAGATGGCGTGTAGTCTAGAACTATGGACCAGGACATTTAGGCTAGTGTTTCCTTTAAAAAAAAAAAAAAAGAAAAACACATAGAGCATAACTGATGCATGCAGTGATACCTGTGGGCTATGCCGTATGATGCATGATCTACTGTCACTGTTCATCTGACATTCTCTCATCTTAAACTATTTTTTTCTTTATTTACTAGCTGTTTGCCTGAGTGCTCACTGATTCCTGTGCAATGATGGTGAAAGGCAGCAAATCAATAAATAAATCAACAGTTGCACACGCTGTATTTAATAACAGTTATTTATTTAGTATGCAATAGAAAGGGGTACAGTCAGCAGTGAAAAATGTAACTTTCAGTTGCAAGTTCTCCATAAAGAATAATGTTGCATTGCGCATCAGATTTCTTTCTTAACTGTCATTAAAATATTTATGAGCTCAGAATCTTTCCTCATTTGTGCAGTGATGAGGTTTTACTGGCAGCAGTTAAGTGTATATGGCAGGAGGACTATTTCAATGTGTCATTTCTGTATGATGAAGTGGACCTGGAAATGTTAGCCCATTGCTATTGTGATTTTTTATCTAAATGTGAGAATATGGAACACTAATCTGTGCATCGTTGCTTTTTGGAACAATGATAAGTTGCAGATGGATGTAAACTTCCTTCTTCTCATAATACAATTGCATTTAAACACAAATTTAAAAAACTGCAATTTCAGAAAATGTTGAAAGTAATAGAAAGGGAATAGCTTTGCATCTATGGGTACCCCAAACTCCCTTCCCCAACTAAACCTTATTTCCATTACACAGACATATTTATCAATAAATGTAAGTCACAATAGCTTGAGATCAAATGCGTCATACACATCTCCTATTGATAGGCCTGGTGATGATGCAACTTATCTGGACAATGGGCTACCATGAGAACTATAAGGTGCGTTAGTGCGATAATGTGATCTAGTGGAGGAAGGTGATCCTAATCACTAACCTGACAGTGCTTTGTGACTGTAACCTTAACCTGGAATGTGAGGTTCTTTTAGGTGTAGATGAGCGTCAATGTGGCCTGTGAGAAATGCATTGTGATTGCTCACTGTGAATGCTGATATTACTCTCTTGAGTGCCAGTGTTAGTATCATGTGATCTTCCCCCATGTGTCTGGACAGTTACATATCCCCTACTCCTGGCTAAACTGAATCCAGCTTGACTCTGGTATGACCGAACCAGTGTACAAAATGAGGCTGCAACTGATGCCTGGTATGTCACCATGCTATGCATCACTGAAACTATGGCATTGTCCCTTCTGTCTGACAATTCCAAGTACTGTTTGAAATCTTCATGTATACCCTGTAGGACTCCAATAATTTCTATCTGACTCTCTGTTGCACTGGTCTGAGCCCTAACTATGTCATGGCATATTTCTTGTTGTGCAGCCAGTGTTGTGTTTCCTGAGGTAGTTCAAAATAATTTGTGCACCTAGCACCTCTTTGTAATGTTGTCATTGTGGGCAATGTGGCCTCAGAGTGCCTGCCTTCAACCTCAAACTGTTCTTTAAGACCATCTGTGACTAGTCAGGCAGTTGGTGTGGTGGATTAAGGCCATGAGCTGTATCTTCTGTTGTACAGACTCAGCTCTCCTTCCTAGCTGTGTGACCTTAAGCAAATCACTTAACCAGACATTGCTGTCAAGAAGAGCCTCCAAAGGAATAATGCATCCAGTAGCTTGCCTGGTTATCAAATTGGTAGTGACAGACCACTTGAATGCCACACACACACACACACACACACACACACACACATATATATATATATATATATATATATATATATATATATATATATATATATATATATATATATATATATATATATATAAAATATCTACTTATTTTTACAGTCATTCATATTTATTGATTCATATATGTGTTCACTGAGATTTGTGTTTTATTACAGCTTCTTTCACCTTAGTAGCGATGTTGTTTAATCATTCTGGCTTGGTATGAGTTTGTAGACAGCAGTATAATTTTTGTTCTCTTTTGCCATTTTTGTTTTCTTTTGATGTTCTTAGCTAAAGTTGTTTTTTTTTTATGAATTCAGAATGTAATTATGGAGCTGAATATACAACAAGGGTTTTTTTTTTTTTTTTTTGCACATTTTGAACTGAAATTTACCTTCTTTCAGGTTTCTATATAAATATGTCACTGTTTTCTGAATCAGAATGCAACAGAAATGGGAGCTGCAATTAAATCTAGTAAACAGCGTAGCAGGTAACTCTTAAAATATGTTATTTATTTTGCAAAGTGTGTGTGTTTTTTTCTGTGGTATGAAAATCTATAAGAACGTAAGACCTTTTTCTAAGAAAGTAAAAAACAAATAATTGTAACATCCTGATGTTTGGTGGAAACCACAGGAATTACACACAGGATGTGAAAAATAATTACAAAATATGTAGCTGTACTCAGTTAAAAAAGTTTGGGGCAATTAAGAGTTTTTCTTTACTGCACTGTGTTCAGCGATTGCTTTTCATTTCTTGTGCAATCCAATATCTCTGTGCATATTTAACTGTCAGTATATCGGTGAACTCATTCTTCCCAAAGTAAAGTATTTTTAATTATTCACTTTTAAACAGGTTACAACTGGTCATCTATTTAGGTATGTAGGTTCTTAGGTTGGTACTAGGCTATCAACCCTTGGGCCTATACAAGCCTAGCCATAACAATTCCCTGGATATTTCTTCCTACAATATTTACTTCCCTGGACTCCTGTCTAGCAGGGTGGCTGACATGATCCCCAGGGTGAATTTCCTATCTCCCATCCAATCGTCAAGGTTCCTTTTGAAGAGGGCCAAGGAGGCGCTCTGCTTGACATGTATGGGCAGTCTATTCCAGAGTATGGGGAGTCTCTGGGTCAGGTATTAACTGATAGGAGAGTATTTATTTGTTTGTTTGTTTTTGATTACTGGGAAATCCTGACTGGGCATAACCCATTTTCAGAGGAAACCGGGGGAAAAGCCTCAGTATTTACTGTATTATTATTAAAGGGTAGCAAACACCTGGTATCCAGATTTAATTGTCTACGACACACTGCAACATAGTATATTATATTGTATTATATTTGTGCTTATATGTGTATTGCATTGTTAGCAAAAGTGAAACAATAACAGGGGAAGTTCCCAACCTGATAATCTCTGCTGGTTGCTGGTGTCAATTCATTATCATAAGACAGGACAGAAGGCTGAAGGATTGGAGAATTCTTCCTGTCTTTCTTGGAAACTAATGAGTGTGTGTGTGTGTGTGTGTGTGTGTGTGTGTGTGTGTGTGTGTGTGTGTGTGTGTGTGTGTGTGTGTGGCTTCTTCCATTAGGGGTTGCCACAGCAGATCACTGGTCCGCAGATTGATTGGCAGTGTAATTTTTACTGTCAAGTTGCCAGGCTGGCACATGACCTGCACAGAAGGCACACACACACACACACACACACACACACTCACCTATTGCATATCTTTAAAACTCATTCGACCACAGGGAGGACATGCAGAATTTGCACAGAAGGCACTCCAGCTGAGAATCAAACTGGAGACCTCTTGCTGTGAGGTGACAATGCTAACCACTGCACCACCATGGCCCTTATAAGAGTTTATTTAAAATTCAGTTAATTTGGGCAAGTAAAAATGTAAAGCATTGAAACTCAGAGATAGTGGTGAGAAAGGGATGAGTCTGATCAGTGAGCTTCACTATTCATGTGTGTGGATGGAATGAGTCTGATCAGTGAGCTGTTCACTATTCACTTGTGTGGATAGGATGAGTCTGATCAGAGAGCTGTTCAATATTCATGTGTGTGGATGGGATGAGTCTGATCAGTGAGCTGTTCACTATTCACATATGTGGATGGATAACCATTTGAAATGTCAGGACCTGCTAGACTGAGTCCCAAAATACGGAGACTGAAAGTTTAAAAAAATGGACTTACATATAGTAAGCCCGAGATAGCCATTTCCTGAAATATTCCCTTCTCAAAGAGGCATGGTGATTTTGAAGTTAGTAAATATTAACCTGGCTAGCTTTACTCAGATTACTTTTCTCCAACTCTTATAACAGCTTTGCTTCCCCATCCTATGTACCTTATCACCCCTCCTCATAACTGCATTAATTCCCTAAACCCTTACTTGTCCTCCTTCTCTCACACCCCACCACTAACTACAACTCCTCCTCTGTCCATTTATCTTCCTGCTCATTTCCATAATTTCTCCTTTCATATTGATCTTGTCATCATTTTAAGCTACATTACTACGTCAGCCTGTAAATTATTACTAAATTTAAAAACATCCCAGTTTTATTTTTTCCCTGAAGCCATCATGCTATAAATACATTAACTGTTATTGTATTTTATTTTTCTATTTAATAATTAACCAGTTTATCTTAATTACTTTCTTGTTTTTTGTGTTAGAATCCTATGTTCATATAAGAAATATTTAAAAATATTTAAAAATTATGTAAATAAGCTCATTCAAAGTTAGAATTGGGGAGTCCAACTCTACAAAGAGGCCAGTCACAAGTGGAGTCCCTCAAGGATCAGTCCTTGGACTGCTCCTTTTTGGCATTTACTTCTCAAAAGTCAAGGCCAATGTCAGTGGTCTCTGGCTGACTAAATTTGCAGATGATTTTAAATTAGGAGCTGTCATTGAATCTCATACTGACACAAATATTCTGCAGGATGGGCTGACACAAACAAACAACTGGTGTCAGAGCCATGGACTAAAACTAAATGTCAAGAAATGCATAACAGTATCCTTTGAGAAGTCATCCATCCCTGGTAGTTATCATATTGACAGCACACCCCATAGAGTTGACTCAGTAGTCAGGGACTTAGGGACATGTATAGATACTAATCTAGACTTTGATCATCATGTATCTACATTGGTGAGGAAATCATTCTATGTTGTGTAACTTATAAACAAAGGTATGGCATCTAAGTCCAAGGAAGTCACTGTTCCACTGTATTCGGCATTCATAAGACCTATCATTGAGTACAATGCCCTTTTTGATATGTACCTAACCAGGCATATCCAACAACTGGAACATCCACAGAGGTTCCTCATTAAAAGAATACAGGGTGTAAGTAATATGTCCAATGCAGACTGCCTCAAGGCCCTATCCCTGTACTCTGTTTCCTACAGGCTTTTGAGGGGAGATCTATGCCTGGCATTGTCAGACCCCACTCTGATGGACCTCTCGCATATCCACAATGCAAACTGTACCAGAATTACCTGTTCTAAAGACTTAAATCTTGCCTGTGATATAAATAGGACCTGCTGGAGAGATAGGTATATATCCCAGAGACTACTCCATCTATGCAACAGGCTCCCCAAACATGTGAAGTTCCTCCCTAACCCAATTCAAGTGCAACTTGGATAACTGAATGGGAAACCAGAAATTCATCCCTGGTTTGGCAACTATGTCTCTGATGCAAACAGGTAACCTGTAAATGGTCCATCTCCCAGGCCCATGCTTACAGTTATCAAGGGTAGTAGAACTTGACAGAGATTTGGGATGCATGGCTAGGCTTTAAAAGGTCCTTGTGATCGTTAGCCTAGTAAACACCTATGAACCTATGAACCTATGTATAAATGCTCCCCGCAATTATAAATGTACATCATGTGTAACCTAGATATGGAGCTTTTCTCCCCAGGCCTCCTCTGAAAATGGTTTTACTCAATTGGACTTTTCATGTCAGCAACGACAAATAAATATGTTTGTGGGGGACTTACCCCCAACATCAGGGGTGGAGGGGTGCTTGTCTCATGAAAAAAAAAATTACAGGAGAAAAATAATATTCAAGATTTTCTTTTTGTCCTGCATTTTTTATATTTTTTTTTTCCATACACCAGCACTTGGCATTTTTATTGCTAGCATTTCAATAGGAAGCAGTGTTGACTGTATGCATCTGCACCCAGGCCAACACTGCATACTTCCTTCATATTCTTGGGATCAGCTTTCACTTTGGAAATTGTTTAGTGATTCACATTCATGTACCTTTTTTATACTTTAATGTGCTTGGGATCAGTGGTTTGAACTGTGAGTCTAGACCTCTGTGGTCATTTGTACTGGCTTGCAGTAGAAGGATAGATATCCAGCCAGTTTTCAGTGGTGAGATTCAATCCCTATTCATCTGTGGACAGTCAAATCCCCTAAAGCATGCTTTTTTTTTGAACATTTTAAACATTCACAATTATGAATCTATAAAAGTAATTTTTAAATATTATTTCATGGCCCATCATATTTTCTACAGTATGTCAGGGTGACTGGACTAAACTCCTCCCCCCATACATATTAAAAATCCATTCATATGTTATCCCATATGTATATGTATGAATTCATCTTATCCAAAAATTAATTTGAAAATCATTAAAAAAATGCTTCAACAATACATTAAAAGTTACTACCTGTTGTGAAGCCTGATGTTACCTAATGCTTTTAGTTTCAATAAACAAGAAATCAAATAATGTTCATTCATGCCTGGCCATCTATTGGCATTCAACTCTATTTGCCATAATAACTCCTTTTTTCCTAAATAAAGGTTCCATGGGCCCCCTCGTCTATCATCATTGACTTTATCTGTTGCCATATATTTAAAATTATTTTTTGGGTTATCATAGACATGTTTGGCCAAGGCATTATTTAAAGTACATTTTCTTATATTATGTTCATGTCCATATATTCTTTGGTTAAGTCTTCTTTCCTTTTTGCCCATGTAAAAACCTAGGCAAACATTGCAAACTGATGGGATTTTCAATATGTATGAGGTGGAGGAGTTTATTCCGATCACCAATAGGAATGAATGTGGGGATATTTAAACTGTATTAAGTTATTAATTAATGTCTGATGAAGTTCTATATTATTGAATGAAAGTTCTTATCTATGTTTATAATTTTTTTAGTCATGAATTAAACGTGTTGAAGTTTGGATATGTGTCTTTCTGCAGCATAGTTCCAGCAGTCCATGGATTTCATTTTATATGCATGCACATGCGCACATGTGTACACACAGACACATACACACACACACACACACACACACACACACACACACACACACACACACACACTTATATCCAATTCAGCTATGGTACATGGGAGGAAATCATAACACCTAGTTAGATTTCACATAGCTGGCCAAACTGCTAACAGCTGCACCATTCTGTCATCCTTACATGACACACACCTGGAAAATATCTTTATTGTAATGTCTTAATTTTTTATTTGCAGCATCAGTTCATGTGTTCTTTTGATGCTACTTTCATTTTACTTTATTACCTTTCCCATTCTAAATATGTTCTCATTCTTGAGTCACAGTGCTGGCAGGAGCAATACATACATACATATCTGTTAGACAAATGTTTGTATTTGATAAAAATTAATTGCATATACACCCGCATTTCACAGTTTTTAAACTGCAGATATTTGATATTTGATACTCTGTTTTTTTCATTTAGTTGTGTAGTCTAATTCGTTTCAGATGTCCATTATCTGTTGTGATCCAGGAAAGCTGTCCATTAAGTGTCTGACTGAGATTCTAACAGGATAAAGTTTATAAGTAACTCATATCTTTACTTCTCTATGCTTTAATGCCAAAAAGAATAATAAACAATAATAAATTAATGGGGAATTGTAGTGGTGTGTGTGTGTGTGTGTGTGTGTGTATGTGTGTGTGTGTGTGTGTGTGTGTGTGTGTGTGTGTGTGTGTGTGTGTGTGTGTGTGTGTGTAGTATATGTGGGTGCACACGTGTGTGTGTGTATATGTGTCTGTGTCTCTCTGTGATCTGAGAGCAGTGATGCTTCTGAATTTTCAAAAATTTAAATGTAAAATCTTCTAAATAAGGATGATTATATAGTAAAACTACAAAAAAAATATCTCAGTGTGGTACTAAAACACATGTACAAAGATAGACAAGTACCATCAGTAGGACATTCACAATAAGTATAGCTGGTTAAGAAGTATTCATTCAGAATGAGAAGCATATGGATGCAACATCAAATAGTCTTAAGTGTTCTATGCAGCTGTCATTCTACTTTTCCTTGGTATACCCTTATTTTCTTGGATATTTTGGTCTAAAACTGGTCCTAGAGTTAGTACTCCCAAAGATGATGGATAGCACAGATGTACGGCACCTCTTTTCATGGTGTTGATGACTATGTTTCTAGCTGACTCCACATATATTATCATCTATGGATCCTGCTGTTTTAGAGATGCAAGGATGCATCCAAAATGTATTTTGTCAAAACAATTTAACTATTAACCTTTTTATTAATTCACTGTTGTCGATAACACGGTACTACCAGGTAAAACTGAGCCAGAAATACCACCCTACAGTGATAATATAAATGTATGTGGCATAACAGGTAAAAAGAGGGAAGGACAAAGTTAATACTAAGCCTAATGCCCATGTAAATTGATGTAATGATATATGTGCATGCATGTTCTTCAGTATGGTTTACCTGTATGGTATGAGTACTTCCATAGCTCTCAACTGCACAGATTTTCACAGAATGTCAAGATTTTTGCTCATATTTCTGACCTGCTCCTCATAAAATTTATGTTTTTTTGGAAAATCACTGAGGATTGAAGGCACATGACATATATTTCAGTTTCTGACTTCCTGTTCTTCAGAAAATGCATACTAACACAAATCTTGTTATTCTAGCAACTTTCTAAGTTTATAACCAAATTTCTTGTACTAAGAGGTTGTGAGGTATGAGTACTTCACTTGTTTAACTGCTATACCTCCCCTCTTGCTGGACTTCTGATATGCTATACAGGTTGTGATGATGTCAGGTATTGCTAGCTATGGCAGGAGAAGTAAGGCAATGGATGTATAACATATGTCAGCATAGCTAGCTGGAGTTTTAAGAATTATATGTCATCTGTATATCAAATTAACTTGTACGGATGCGTGTGCTGAAAAATGTATTTGTAAAGCTGCTTGTGTTATAAACATACCGACAGTGGGTCCTGCTGGACAGAAAAGAACTATACCTGTATGTCAGACTGTATTTTAACTGTTGAAATGAATATATTGTAACAGAGGATACTGGAAGAGAAGATGTTAATCTCACTCCAGCAAACTTTGAAAAATAGTCTGAAATTAAATTACCTGGTAGGCCATAAAGACTGGATCTTATGGTTCTGATTGCAGCCAGAGACAAAATGTCTATGAAAACCAGAACTAGGAATCCTACTGTATTGTCCTTAGGGGTGAATTAATTGCTAACCTGGAAGGGAAGTTTTTGAAATGGTTGTATAGTTTCCAGATGCTATAATACATCTTAGCAAAGCTCTATGTGTATGTATTATGACCCATATATGCTCAATTCTGGTTCAGTGGATAGTGTCAGTCCCGAGTCAGATGACCAGATGTATGTGATGTCATTCTGCAATCTAGCACTGAAATAATGTTTTACTACTAGCTGAGACAGAAGTCTCAGGGCAGTCTGTTTCTGAAAGCTGGGAAGAAGGAAAACCACTCAACCACTTCATCTTGCCTTGCTCTAGTAAGTGAACTAGGGAACGGTAATTCTTTAATCACTCAGGAAAATATAGTGAGATTAGTTAAGTATTGTTTTTCTATATCTATGTGAACCTTTCCATCTGTGTTATTTTTAATATTTCCTGTGATTGAAACTCTGGTGCTTACTGTAAATAGACATTTAGTATTTTCACATTATTTTATTATTTATTATTAAATATATTTAAAATGTTCATTGTGGCAGGTCTTTCAGAGAATATTTTAACCTTTGAGAGTACTTATATTTATTTTGTGACACTGTGGCCACCCCTGAAAGCCTTGTCACATTGGTAAAACACCAACATTTGTATTAATATTAATTTTACTCAGTATAATTTGGTACCCTTGTAAGAGCCTTAGAGTAGTTGACTTTGGAGTGTTGTGGTGGCAGTATCTACCTTATAGTCTGGGCAGAGGAGTCATAGCTGTTAAATCTGTATCAGCCTTTCCCGTGTGTGTGTGTGTGTGTGTGTGTGTGTGTGTGTGTGTGTGTGTGTGTGTGTGTGTGTGTGTGTGTGTGTGAGTGTGTATGTGTGTGAAAACCAATCTCAAAGAGTGTGTGTGTGTATGTGTGTATGTGTGTGTGTGTGTGTGTGTGTGTGTGTGTGTGTGTGTGTGTGTGTGTGTGTGTGTGTGTGTGTGTGTGTGTGTGTGTGTGTGTGTGTGTGTATGTCAGCTACTTGGAGCAGGGACACTAAGTACTTGTTTCACAGAGATGGTGGTGGAGGACTTGGCTTAGAACAAGACTGAGGACTCAACTCTGCAGCTGTTGTCAGTGTGGGATTTTATTTGAGACCTGGTGAGAAAGAGGAAGCCCAGCCCCAGGAAGGGACTGTGTTCCCTGTGTGCTCTTAAGGGAAATTGTGCTTGATGCAGACAGCTGCATCTGTAAATACTGTGCGTATCTATTTTTGTTCCAAGTGAACTTCCCTCACTGGTGTCTGTGGTGAGGATTGAGACTCCTTGACCATTGCTCCAGAGCAGTGGCATCACACAGGTATATACACATGTCTGGATTAATGTGGAGTTTGTTTTGATAACATTTGTGTCAGACAAAGTTGTTGATAATGCTTTTTGTGTGGATATCCATGTTTGTGCAATGAGTATGTAGATTGGGATTGCACAGAATCTCATTCTACCTCTGCCTTGCATAGCGGCATGTTTTTCTTTTTCCTTTCTTCCCCAATTAAACTTGTGTTTCCTTCTGGTTATCCCTTTTTATATTGAAATTTGAATAAAATTTGTCAAAAAAGAATGATAGCTGTCTTGATGTGTCATTTTTCAAGATCTTTTGTGTTTTTGAATTAAGATATTTGAGTAAGACAAATAGTGCCAATATATTTGGACATTTGGATACTTAAAGATCACTATCTGTGGTACATGAAATAGCAGTATCAAATGACCTGCAAATTTAGTATACCAGCTGGATAATTTATAACATTTTGAAATAGGCATTGCCTAAATAACAAGGGCTAGCTAAAAGAACTAGTAGTTTGCCATGACACCAGAATTCTTCCCCATCTTTGTGATTATCATCAGAAGTGTAAAGATTAGATAAGATGCAAGCAAATTGCAAGAAGAAGCAGGATGGATCATGATGGGCTAGAACCTGAAGAAAAATAATTAGATTATAGGACAGGGAATATCACTTTACAGCTATGGAAAGAACCAAAGCTTAAGCAAGAGGCTTAAATTGCCATCTAGATACACACTGTATTGGTTCTAGAGCTGGACATCATAATCAACTGAGGATTTTTCCTCTCCTTGGAAGTAACCACTCAGGAAAGGCCACAGGTAGTTGTGGGTATTCTCACAATTCCAATAAACAAGAAAAGTGAACAGCAATGATCAAATTCTTAAAAATAAAAAGCAATTGTTGATTCAAAGCAGTCAAATATAAGTAACCCAGCAAACTGACATATAATAAAAGTACAGAAAAAACATGAACCACTGTCGGTAAACTGCTAAGTGCTTTCATTCTATTTATTTGAACTTCATCAGAGCTCTCTGAATGCTTCATTCTGATTAACAGACTTGGCTGTATATGTCGCAGTGGCACTAAGTGGCCACCTGTACAGACTACTGTTTTGTAAGCAGCCCAAGTTCATTAAGTATCGTAGTTTGAATAATGACTCTACAATATCCAGAAAGGACAAATCAAGACAACCTGGTCAGTATTTAATAATTTTCTTGTCTTGCATTCATATTCAATCTATTTATTAGTCTGAAATACTTTAAGATGTTTGCTAGATGGTCATTTGGCATAGTGAAGATGGGTTATCTGGTGCTTGGTCATACCTGTATAGTCAGTGCTCTCAACAGTTACATGACAATTGATCAGACAATGAAATTCCAAATGACAGGATTTCACCAATGCAGGCAGAAAACAAAATTCTAAATGACAACATCATACAAGGTGTGGTAGCAGGTCTGCAACCCTGACCCCATTAACTGAACAAAATTATTATGTCACTATAGCTCAGATCAATACAGTCGATAGTACAGAATTAATCAGGTGGAAACAGTGACTTTATCTATTGGGATGACTGCTGTAAGGTATACCAGAGTGACCTCAAATATGGTACACCGATCAGGTGATGGTACTTATACTGCCATTGTGGTAATCAAACCCCAAATGCTCACTTAAGAGCTAAATGGTAAATTGAGAAATGGTCTACACTGACTTCTGACTTTGTGCCATCACACAGTTTTGATTTAGAAAACAGAACATTTTATATACAGTAATCAGTGTACTTTTTATCCTACTTGACTTTCTGACCAAGGAGCAAACAGAAGGAGGCATGCCCACCCCAAGACCCCTCTTCTTTTTTATTCAGTGAGCAAAGGCTGCAGTGAGGAAGGATCTGCTGTCACTGTCAGTATCAATCTGCAATACTTTACCTTCCTTCCTTTCTCCAGGTCTTGTGAACTCTGTCATCAAGCCACTGCGTTTGTTTAGAACAGCCATAGATAGTATGTTTGTTTTGATTGACAAATGCATGTGTGTTTCTCATTGAGTCTGCAATCAATGTGTCACTGTATTTCACTGTATGTTGTTATTAGTAGTTATTGATTGCTGAGCTGGGAATTTTTTTCTTGTTTTTCTTACTACCATTTTACATGTGACTGCAACAGGTTTCTGTAACTGTTTATTGACTGGCAACTGTGTGATTTCTGCAAATTGTCTACTATTTTGATGTTAATTTCTACTAAACTGTAGTATGCTGTTTGGTTGCAGTCTGAAAAGGAAGCACAGATTGTGATCAGTAGTCCTATTTAATCAAACTTCAAGCAAATTATTGCTTTTTCTCATTCATCACCAGGCTGCAGGGTGAAAAATAACTCATTTTCTCACCAGTGATCATTAAAATTTGTTTCTGTAACCTTCCTAAATTATACACAACAACAGGTTATTCAGGCTTAGTCTGCAACGGTTAGGATAGTGAAACTCTATTAAGTCACATGGATAAGCATATATATTAACTATTTTAACATTGCATTTTGCTTTAACTGCATAATTCAGCAGTCATTCATCTTCTCATAGTGTTCTGTACTTCTTTTCTGCATTTCAAACTTTTCTTCCTAAATGATGATGTTTAGAAGTGTATTAGCAACTATTTTGAGCACATGGCCTCTATGAGTAAGGAAAACAGAACTTTGGAGAGATTGGTTCATAACCACATTAGTCATCCTAATGTGAACATGTTTTAAAGTCTTTGCCACATTTCAAAGCCACTTTCTGTGTTTCAGAGGGTGAAATTAACTCAGTTGTGTCTATGTATGCCTTATTGACTCTAAGGCAGTATTAATAATATACTTGACCCAAAATTTTAGTGATGAAGAATCCAAAAATTACAAAAACAAAGCAGAGAGACTAATGCAGGACAAAGCTGAAATTATTAATCAGAGGGCTGAAAGTCTAGCTTGTGTTTTTGTTCTTTTCTCCAAGATTGTGTAATGTTGGGTTTATAATGTCTATATAGTGTGTTTGATGTATGTACACAACATGAAAAGGTATAAAAACTAAAATGTTATCCTGCGTTTTCATTGCTTTAGTAACAAAATAAGTTATTAACATTATTAGTATTTATCAGCATCATCCTTATTATTTCAGTTAATTTCCCTTACAAATATTTTCTAATTCTGCATTACTTGGCATAAAGGGTGCACATTCCAGTATTTTTTTTCTTACACAACAATGCATTCCACTCTATTGTCCATCATTAGAATAATTTAACTTGTCACTTGCTGGCTTTCTCAGCAGTTTCTTAAAGAACCAGAGAAGCCTCAATTTAGGTGGCCTGTTTCCCACTGCAGAATGGGGCTATTAGTAATCAAAGCATCTATTATCTACGCCTTTAAGGCTTTCTTACAGTAGAACTCCTGCACATTTGTATAAATAACTAACCAACTAACCTCAGGGATCCAGATGAGCTTGTATAACTAGATATTTGCAATATCTGCTGTAGAAGTGTCCCAGTATCAAATGTTCTGAAGACATATACATTCACCCACATGCATATTCCTCCCACTTTCCCCTATTTGATCTACGTAGTTCAGATGACATCTAACCCTCACAGAATCAGTTGTTTCTCTGTCACTTCTACTTAATTTAATGTGCTAGTCCCCAGCTATATTGTCTTGTATTACTGGCTGTCTGCAAGAATTATTTTGTCCCCATCTTTTGTTATTTTACTTCTCAAGCGATCTTAATTGAGTAGCAGACTTTGCAGGTTTTTCTAGTTTTTCATAGTGAACAGAGAGTCCTGGTGCATTTTACTCTTCACGGTTTGCATCCATTCTACCATTCTTGCAGGAAAGCATGTTTCTTTTAGAAACCAAAGCAGTGGAAAGAATGGGTAAAAAGGTATAGCTTAGTACTATAATTATTCTTTATCCTCAGAGCTGAAAATATTTTAACGCCAGGTTGCTGATTGCAGAGTGCAAAGTGGATTTGGGAACATAGAAAAGTAATTAGGTCTGTGCAATGAAGTGTGGAGGCCATTTAAAAGTGAATGGGTGGTTACTACATTCTTGACTGGCTGCTTTTATCTTTTCATGGTCTGCTGTTGTTAGAAGTGATGGGTTTATTGCAGTTTTAGCACTTAGGAGGTGGTGTGTTTTCCTTAATCTTCTTGCCTTTTCTTTCTCTCTTTCTTTCTCCCTCTGCCTCCATTTCTTACTCTTATAGCTGCCTTTCTCACAGAGTTAATTATTTATTGTACATATAATCTTCTGAAAGTTTTGAACATAGTATAAAGATGGTGAGCAGGTGGAAAAAGCTAGTGGAATAAGTGCAACAGGTTAATCCTACACATGCAATGTTTAATCAGTAACTTTGTTGAGCTCTCGACTGACTGTTTTAGCATGGGATGCCAAACCATAAAGCTCATTGCTTCATTTGACTTCTAGCATATTCACTTTATGCCTTTCTGTTTTTCCTAGCATTTAAAAATAATAGTGCTACTAGAGTCTTGAAGCACTGCAATTTACTTAGATTACTTAGAATTATTTTTATGCAGAACAAACTGCTTATCTGAGTATAATCTGAAACATTAAACCCTAGTTTTTAAGCTCTGAACAAGGATTTTGTTTTTATTTTAGCTGCTGTGAACTGTATCTATTCATGCCCAGTGAACACACTAGCTAAGATGTAGCTCTGAATTAAAAATGACACAGTTTAAAAATAAGTAGTCTTCACCAAAATTAGTTGATAATAGGGGCATGTCATGCAAAATGTTTACTAGCCTTATTTTTTAGATAGCAGGCAAATTATTCAACAAATGATTAGAATGTGTAAAAACAATTTCAGCAAAAAAAAAAAACACTAATGTTAGAAAAATGTCAGACTTTTATGTCATGCAATTCTCGGTCAGTGTTTCATAAAATTTGGAGTGGTGCATTTTATTGCATTATTTATCTGTCATTTAGTCCTAAGACCAGCATGGTATGCCTCTCTTTTATTTTCACATACAAGAGATACTGCAATTGACTGACCTGGAACACCATACATTACGATTGTTATTATCACTGCATTTAAGATGGGTTAATAGTAGTTAGAGGGATATGAACCATAAACAGAGGGGCTATGCTATGTGTAAGCCTTGCTCTGGATGTATGACTAAGGTGGGGTCAGAATAGTTGGATTAGCAATGACCTGTATTAAAGGCTCTGCATCATTATACTAGATAAGAGTCACCTGCAAAGAGTGAAAGAACTAAAGGATCAGGATTTGTAGCTGAGCAATCAGTAGGGTGCACACAGAAGCCATGAGGGTAAAACCAGAGAAAAAATCTGAACTGATAAATTTATTTGATGGATAATTAAAATGCTAAACTTCACTGGTAAATTAGCGATCAGTAGAGAAAATGTAGCACATGAACATAAAACTGAAGCAAAAAGTCTGAACTAATGTGATGAGTGATGAAAGTGTAAATGCTAATGGGTAACCAATGGGTGCATGCAGAACCACAGGGTGAAACTAGAGCAAAAAGGTCCCAGGTTGGTGTACAAGTACAATTTTACATCAGTGGAGTGGAATGGAAAATTGCTTTTTTCCACTACCTACATAAGCTTTAAAGCACTAGAAAACATCGGATGGAACAAACTAACTTGGAGAATACAGAAGTGTCAGCTGTCTCTTCCATGCTGCACTGCTGTCGTCCCTTTGCTACCATGGACCCACTGTCTCCACTTAATAATGAGTGGCCCGAAAAGATAAGCATATTCTTGAGGATGTGAAGTATAACACCAACAACCATATTTCTGATTACATTAATCCTACCCAGAAATGTATATTTGTCAGGCCCTATCTGTGTTAAGTAACTCCAGAACCCTATCTTGCTAAACATTAACCCTTGCTTAACATGTCCTGTATATTACACCTGAATGTCAGAGCCAGATACTAAAGGTCTGATCCTGCTGTGTTTATTCTGAGCTTCCTTTCATACATTTGCTTGAGAATGGGCTAAAGCTGTTTCATTTCCTTTTTACTTTGAAGGACTGAGACTAACTTGAAGTGTTGCTCATCATTCTTAGTCTATTTTCACTGCTTCAAATGCTTGATTTATTTTTTCTGCTATTAGAATGCTGATGGCCTCATATGACCTGAAGCTGGCTTTATCTAACCCTTCTTGAATCAAGGTCTGTCAAACCTGGCCTAACTTTTATGGCTAGCTCCTTGAGTAGTAATATTAAAAGTCTTGGGAAGAGAAATCAGCCTTGACTGGTGCCATTGACTGAAGGAGGGGGCACCACTGACCATTGCCTCCAACTTCTAGTTCTGTACATTCCGTAAATTATTCTGATATTCTTGTCTCCAATCTGCCTTTTCTCTATTACCCTCAAAAGAAACTCCTGTCAGACTGAGTAAAAATGCATTCTTTTTTTTAAACAGCGTTATTGAAAACATTAATATACTATACAGATATTTTGAAAAAAATTGAATAAGTTAATTTTTTTTAAAATACAATATTTAAAAGAAAAAATTACTACAATAACTGTAATAGCACAGTATACTATGTACAATGATGTTCACTATATATCGAATAACCGGATCAATTAATTTTAGTTTGGCAGAAGAAAAGTGAAAACAAGTTAAAAGAAAAATTACTGTATTAATCATGTATCCAGTTCTTTAACTAATAATTCATGTACATTTTCCCATTTGTAATATAATTTTACATTCCTTGTAGATTCAGATTTAATAGTTAACATTTCTAACTTAGATATTTCCAAGAGAAGACCATTAAACTCTTTAAATGAGAGAACAGATGAAGAATTCCAGTTTCTTGTAATTGTTTTCCTGGCAATGGACAGTATAGACCAGAGCAAAGAATATTTGTTTTTATTTATACAGTATGGAACAGGTGCACTGAATAATACAAGTGACTTTGAAAGCATAAAATTATCTGTAAAAATTGCCTGTAAAAAGTGTTAACTTCTTCCCAAAATTTCTTTAATAATACACAGTCATAAAATATATGATTCCAATCAGCATTTGTTACTGTATTACATCTCCAGCAAACAACATCTTGTTTAGCTATCTTACTTATTTTCTGAGGTGTGATTAAAGATTTATGTAAAAATCTCCATGTGAAGATTCTCCATTTAATGGAGGAAGTGGTTTTGCTGGCTGACTGAAGGAAATTAACTTTTTCTGAGGGAATAACACTATTGATTACTGAAAATGAATTCCAATAGTTATCTGAATATACATCTAGATCTTGTTTAATTGCTTTATAAATATATGATATACTATTTTAACTGGTAAAGTATTAGTGTATAAAATGAAATTGAATAAGTTTGGGTATTGAATTTTTAGCATTTAAGGGGATTAAAATGAGCTTATCTAGAATATATTTTCTAAACTCTTGCAAATCTGACCAAAGTAGAGATTTAAGGTTATATTCATCTATAAGAGCATTAATAGATTTTGCCTAATTTTTATTTAACATTTCATGCCAAAACATTAATTGTTTTTGTTTAAATAACAACATTTTAGAATGATCTGCAGATAGAATTATACCTTGTGTATGGGCAATTAAAAATGCATTCTTCGTGTTAAAGAAGACTGCAGCTATTTCAGTCACCCATCCTCTTTGACCTACCACCCACCAGTAGCTAGTTTCTGGGCTATCTTTCACAAAGCCAAACTGTCCATCTCTTATTGAATTTTCTTGCATTTCTCATTTGGAAGTGGGACAGGAAGCATTATATGTTAATGAAACAGAGCCATTAAACATAAGGAAGTAGATCCTAGAAAAAATATAGACATTAACAATGTTTTGAGTTTTGAAACTATCTCTGTAACACCCCACTTCCCTTCAGTCACATAAAGTTTCAGTTCAAATATATCACTGTGGAAAACAATGTAAAGAACATCCATACTTACTTACAGCCCCAGTGAAACATTAACGTTTTTCGGATAATAAATACTTCATATTGATGTGAGTACCTAGGAAAATAAAATGAACGCAACATGCCAATGTTACTATAGTAAGAAAGCCCAGATAAGTGTGGTTTTGATAATTACAAATGTACCACTGACATAGTTCTTAACAGAATCTTGATATCTCAGAGTCTCAGTGTCTAGGCACTCAGAATGATAAGTAAATTGCAAGTATACAGTAAGTCTGGCTCCCTACGAAAATGTTGGCACTCAAAATGCCGAGTGCCAACAAGCTACAAAGAAAAGACTAAAAACCCAGAGAAGAACGAATCTCAAAAATCAATATTCTCTTTAAAACTTCTTTATGTAGAGCAGGGCAAGCCCCCTGCACCCACCCAAGTGGGAGGCAAGCCATCCACACCCCCTGAACTTATATATAGCATCTCCAAATATTCCAAGAAATGGCATCTCGGACTTGGTATATGTTCATAAGTGTTTACTAGGCTAACAAGACAAGAGCCTTTTTAAGCCTAGACATGCATCTGAAATCACTGGCAAGTTCTGATACCCTTGACAAATGCAGGCAGGGGCTTGGGAGATGAAACATTTGCAAGCAGGGACCTGGGAGATGAACCATTTACAGGCTGACTGTGTCCATTAGACACATAGGTGCCAAACCAGGGATGAATTTCCTGTTCCTCATACAATTTCACAAGTTGCACTTGAATTAGGTTAAGGAGGAACTCTACTTCATATGGATGGATGAAGTGGTAGTCTCTGGGATACATACCTGTCTCCTCAGCAGGTCCTATTTTTTATCACAGGTAAGGTTTAAATCTTTAGAACAGGTAATTGTGATGCTGTTTGTTTTCGGACTATGTATGAGATCTATCAGGGTGTGGTCTGACAATGCTTTGTACTCCAGGCATTGATTCCCCTCAACAGCCTGTAGGAGACAGAATACAAGGATAGAGCCTTGAGATGGTCTGCATAGGACATGTTACGTATGCCCTGTATTCTTTTAGTGAGAAAACTCTGTGGACATTCCAATTGTTGGATATCCCTGGTTAGGTATATGCCAAAGGGTGCATAGTACTCAATGATAGATCTGATGAATGCTGAATACAGTGGAACAATGACTTCCTTGGACCTAGATGTCATGCCATTGTTTAGAAGTTGCACAATATACAATGACATGTAATGGTCAAAGTGTAGATTACTGTCTATGTGTGCCCGCAAGTCCCAGACTACTGGATCAGGTCTTCGGGTGTATTGTCACTATGATAGCTACCAGGGGTGGATGACTTCCTGAAGGATACTATTATGCATTTCTTGGCATTTAGTTTTAGTCCATGGGTCTGACACCAGTAATTTGTCTCTGTCGGCCCTTCCTGTAGAATATTTGTGTCAGTGGGGGATTCTATGACTGCTTCTAATTTGCAATCATCTGCAAAGTTGGTCAGCCAGAAGCAATTGACATTAGCTTTGACTTCAGAAAAGTAAATGCCAAAAAGGAGCTGTCCCAGGACTGATCCATAAGGCACTCCACTTGTGACTGCCCTCTTTGTAGAGGTGGATTCTCCAATTTTGATTTCAACCACTTTGCCTTCATCCATTGTTTTGGTGACCTTCTCAAAGGAGTCCAATAAGATGAGTGGGCATGACCTGCCCTCGACGAAACCAAATCAGGATGGGTCCAGTATCTGCAGTTTTTCTATGTCATTCTTGATCATTTTCATGATAATTGTTTCCATGGTTTTGCATATGAGACTAATGAGACTTATAGGTCTGTAGTTTCTATGGTCTGTAGATGGTCCTCCTTTCTCCAGAGGGATGACTGTTATTCTTCATTTGTGAGGCATGAAGCCTGTTTGGAGGCAACAGTTAAATAGCAATTCCAAAGGTCCTGATAGGTCATGTTTCATGCTACTTAAAAGGCATTGTGGATATTGTCTGACCCCTTTGATGCAGTATTCTTGGCCTTAGAGAGAGCATTAAGGACCTGTTCCCTAGTGATAGTAGGAGGAGTTATATTTGATGGTATTTCCTGAGGGAACATTGAAGGGAGAAACGGGTAAAGTTGGAGATGAATTTGTTGGCCAGGTGGTTTTCTATATCTTCTGGCTCAGTATAGGTGGCTCCATTTACAATGAGCTCTGTACTCAATTGTGTATTGCCTTTGAGGTTGCAGATATAGCTATAGAATGCCTATTGGTTTTCCTTGGCCTGGGAAGACAAAGTTACCTCAAATTTGGTTTTGGTAGACGTTATTTGTCCTCTGAGTTGGTTGTGTAGTTTGATTAGAGTGCTTTTAGCCTGCTGGATGCTGAACCTCTTAACTTTGCCAGAATATTTTTCCTTCTGTTATACAGCCTATTGATGTTGCGATTCCACCAGTATGGCTTGTTTTTGAGTTAGTTATGTACTTATTTCTGGTTGGTACAGCTGCCTCTATGTAGCAATTAACAATGCTTGTATAGGGTTTCTATGAACAGTTCCACACAGGCAGCAGTGTTCCCAGGGTTTAGGAGGCTTAATCTTTTGCCAGATTATCACATAATAGTAGAAATTTAGCCTTATATTAGATTCTGAATATTCCAGGGTTAGCTGTGATTCTATGTTTTATTTTTACTTCAAAGAAAAATATTTTGTGAACTGATCTTGCCAGAGAAGACATTATACTAGGGGGTATGCAGCACTCTCCCATACACGTAATGACTCAATCCAGCATGCTTGCACCCCTGGTTGATGTATTGGCTATCTGTTCCATGGAGTTTGTGTTTAAAAATGCCAGGAATCTCTGTGCCAGTACATTTGATGTCATATATGATTCCCAGTTAATAGTGGGGTGATTAAAGTTGCCCATGAATATGGTATTAAATTGGATGGCGAGTGTTTCCAGTAAGTATAAATACATGTTATGGGTTTCCAGGATCATACAGGGGCACCGACAGCTTACAAGGAAGTGGTATGGGATTTTGTCTATGGTAATTTGAACTTTGAGAAGCTCAAATGCATTGTCCTGTTGGACCAGCCTTAAGGTATATTTATTTTTGATGTAAATCATGACACCTCCACCTTTTGTCCCTGTCTGTGTAGTGTCTGATCTAAATGTCTGGAAGGCATTATAGCCTTGCACTGTTGGTGTGCTTTCCTTGACTCTAAACTATGTCTCAGTGACCACACAGATGTCAGCATTCTCTAGGGTGAAGAGAGCTCCTAGGGTGTGGAGTTTTTTGTTTAGACTCCTAACATTAAGCAGTAACACCTTTAGATTTTCTTTGTTTTGACTTGCTATGTCAGAAGTACTTTCAGTTTGGCATTGCCTAGAAGATGCACTATGAGGAGGACCATGTTTTAGACAATATTCGAAAGCCTACAGGGGAGAGGTGCAGACCACACTGGCAAAACAGCATGGTCTGTTGACCATCTCCTTCCATGCTGGCATATATTGCATCCCCTTAGAATGGCACCAGAAACTAAGCCAATTATTAAAGTTAGTCATCTTTTGTTTGTATAGTGGCATCAACCTTGGAGAAAGTAAAATGCTGTTCAGTGCTAAGCTCATGCCAGCATGAGACACATATTCTGAGAGCTCCATGATGTCTGTCTTCATATAGTCTACGGAGGTATGTCTCAGGTCATTTACACCCACATGAACTATGACTGAGTCAAACTGGTACTTGTGGTCCAATGACCTGAGCGCATGAATAATGTGGTGGATACTAGCCCCTGATAAGCAACTAACACTGAGATCCCTCAAGTTTGCATACTCAGTCCACTTCTTTTCACAATTCTAACATGACTGCACAGCTATGCATCAGTCAAATGGAATTATCAAATTTGCAGATGGCACCACAGAAATCGGCCTTATCAAGAAGGAAGATGAGGGGGCCTACAGGGAAGAAGTGAATCAACTTGTTCATTGGTGCACTGACAACAATTTAGCACTAAATGTTGAGAAAACCAAGGAAATCATCATCAATTTTAGAAGGAAGAAAAATCCACAAATATCATCATCAATGGTGACATAGTGGAGAGAGTGAATAGCACCAAATTCCTAGGGGCACATATCTCACAAGACCTAAGTTGGGGCACAGATACTTCCTACCTTATAAAGAGAGCCTAACAATGCCTCCTTAGGAGACTTCGTAGAGCTAACTTCCACCCACAAGTCCTACTCAACTTCTACAGAGCC
This sequence comes from Protopterus annectens, assembly GCF_019279795.1. Classification (NCBI taxonomy): domain Eukaryota; kingdom Metazoa; phylum Chordata; order Ceratodontiformes; family Protopteridae; genus Protopterus; species Protopterus annectens. Next base: position 753,306,840 of record NC_056730.1, on the reverse strand, counting down.
ACTATTGAGAGTGTACTGACAAACAACATTGTTGTCTGGTATGGAAATTGCTCTCAAGCTGATCGGAAGGCACTGGATAAGATTGTTAAACAGGCCACAAAAATCATTGGCTCCAACTTTCAATCTCTACAGGACATATATTCAAACAGATGCTACGGCAGAGTCCAAAACCTATTGAGGGGTATACACCATCTGGCTCATGGACTGTTCAAACTCCTGCCAACAAGAAAGTGCTACAGAAGCATTAGATGCAGGACATCTGGATTCCTTAACAGCTTTTTCCCACACACTATCAGATTGCTGAATAACAAATCCATGGCCTAAAGCTCTACTTGGGTAAAACATTTGTGTGCAGTATGCCATTGTTGTTTTCAAAAACTCTCTGAACATCTCACTTCATATGTCTCTCCCTGCACTAAGAAAACTATAAACTGTAATTTTATGGTATATATTGGTGGTGGGTAAGTTTACATGTGTGCCTCTCTTATTTATAATAGTACTGTTTTTTGCATATCCTTATATTTCTACTGAGTCTATTCCTGCTGTTGCATTTGTTGAGTTCCCGATGTAAATAAAGCTTTCAAATTTGTTTTACTTTACTTACTTTTTGCATCTTATTTTTTGTATTTATTTTTATTTAATTTAATTTAATTTTTTTGTTAATTTAATCTATCTTCCTTCTGTAAACTTCCATTCATATGGTACGAGTCTGAGTATCGGAATTTCATGCAGTGATACACACTTTTTCCTCTGTGATGATCTGTATGGCAATAAAGTTTACTTTGACTTTGACTAACCATGGCTTTCTCCTTACTCAACCTGGTAACAGGGACATCAGTGTGTCTCATGATGGCATCTCCAATGATCAGAATGTTGGATTGTGTGGTGGCTTACCTTATAGGCTTAGAAGTAGAGGGTCTATGTGATGGGGCTGTATGTGTTAATGTGGGTGTTGTTTTCAAAGAATGTATTTGGGGCTGCTGAATGTATTTGTTTTGTGTAATTCATCTAGATCTCAGGGTTTAGAAATGTTACATTTAAAAGCCTCAGCATATCTGGGTCTATGTATCTGCTTTGAACTTTGTATGATGGTTGCAATATGTATACTACTGACAACCTGACTGACATTAGGAGTGCTTTTATGTGAGAGCTTTGCCTCCAGTGACATTTTGTAAATATATATCTGACATACCATCTCAGTTTGAGAATTAACTGGTTGCCAGTAAATGTGAGGCAATTTCTGCATTGCCACAGAAAGCCCATATCCACTAAGCTTGTAACAGAGCCTGTGGGAAAGTTCATATACATGGCAACAGATCCTTTTGTATTGATTAGTCAGTTGGCGTGAGAATATAAAGCAATGTCAGGAGTATCCAGTTTGCACTTTGGGGACAGTGCTTGTCAATGCAAACTAGTTGTCCTGTGTGCAACTAGGTATTGGTGAAATTTCAATTGTGCTTTTACAGGAAAAATGTCACTCAAGGTGTCTGTGTCTGTACAGGGAACTGCCTAATACTTGACTGGAAATTAATACATAAACCCTAAAATTTTAAGGATGATGAATTTAGGCAGATATTCTGAAGTTAGAAACAAATCAAGCACTACTTACTGAAAACAATGAATTAGCTTGTCAGGAATGATGAAAAGAGGGGAATCACGTGAATGGCTACTGCCTGGCTACTATTACTGATCTTCTCACCACAGCTTTAATTTGTTGGGATACAATGCTGCTTTACTTCTTCTCTCACCAGAAACAAAACAGTAGCACCAATCCCAAGACAAGAAGCAGGCCACAGGCTCTTTTGTGATCAGTAGTCTTGTAGGAGATGATACAAAGGTCTGTAGGCTTGCTGTAGCCTTTTTTTGGTAGATGCCTTGAATAGCAACCAGACCAATCAGGATGGTCAAACACGGACACTCACTGCCCAACAAAAAACAGTCAAGAATCAATGTACTCTGCTCTTTCAATTACCATGAGCAAAATATAAGCATAAATTGCAAGCTAACCCCCATGAAATGGTTATTAGGCTTTCTGGGGACCAGCAGTCTCCAGGAAATAATGTTCCTGTGATTTTTTATCACCAAGAGCAAAACAGAAACACTAATCCCTAGATGACTACTGAGAGGCAGAATGTGGGCTCTCCAATAATTGTTGGTCTTGGAATAGATGTTGCAGATTTTGAAGGTAAGATGGAAAATGAGTTTTCACTAAACAGATATGAAAGAGGGAGCAACTTAAGCTTTCACTATCTAAGTGGAGAATCACTGGTTTTAAAAGAGCAAGAAATACTGGAAGGGGGTGGGCACTTTCTATTCTGTTTCGGTGGATAAATTTAAATAGCTAAAGGGGAGTGATTTCACTAAATGAAAACTTGTGCTTAAAGAATGAGGAGAGGGAAGGAAATATGTGATCAAATTAACATAAGGGGCAGGCAACTAGAAAGACAGTTGAGTTTAAAACACAACAGCACCAGGATGATAAGCATACCTCTCAACTGTACAGATTTTTACAGAATGTCCAGATTTTTGCCTCAAAATTTTGTCTGTTTCTCATAAAACTGTAGTTCTGTCAAATCATTGAGGGCTGAAGTCAGAAAATAATGGCAGACATTTGTGTTTCAGACTTCATGCCATTCAGAAAATTCATGTTAATGCAAAACATCTATCAACTTTGTAAGTTTGTAAGGGAAATATTAAAAAAAAAAGTTTCCCTATTTTGGGGCCTTTGTTCCCCCTTTATTTATGGCTTTGTCTAGATTTCTTGCTCTTATAGGTTGAGAGGTATGGTGAGAAGGCTGGGGAAAACTTAATTTCTGTGTGACTCACAACAGACACAGTTGTGGTCTCTTTTGTAGTTTAAAATATGCATTTAAAAGAGAATACAGGTAAAACACAGTGTAAAGAAAATAAATCACAATATACAAAACAGAAGAAAGCAATTAAGTAATACAAAATACAAGAAAGCAAAAACAAACTAAACTTTTCCTCACAGCAAACTGTGGCAGAGTTTGAGTGAGTTTTTCCAGTAAGTTTGTTCTTTCGGTCATTCAGTCTCCATATTTTGGGACGCAGACTAGCAGGTCAAGATATTTCAGTTGTTTACCCATAAGTTTTCTTCAAAACCATAGAGATGTCAAATGGTTACCTGTAAGCATTCTACAAAACCATAGAGACCAAAGTTTATTTACTCTGCTGGTAAGCCTGATGCATTCATGGGGGGCTTTTACACTATAGAGTGCAATGTGAAATCTGATGGGTAGCAACCATCATAAAGTATTCATTTTTTATTCTCTATTCTGCCATTAAAGATGGATTCTGGTCATTCCATGTGTAGCTTTCGCATGTTAGAAATTAATCCCAGAACTTCCTTTATTTTATAAGGGTTACAAGGAAATATATTATTTGTTATTCCTTAGAAAGGTGTGAGATGTTTTCTGTCTTGCCAAGCAGAAAATCTGTTGTGTGTTATTTATAAAAAAGCAGTAGTACCTAGCTCTATTGGTGTAAAAGGATAACGCTTTACTATGACACAGAAGATCTGAGTTTGAGTAGGGGCTCAGGCACAAGATGGCTCATGGGTGGGAGAGGAATGATGTGGTGTTTGCTCAGCTCTTCCAAAGGAAAAGGAATGAAAAAACACTAGGGGTTATACAGTCAGAATTAAGAGAAATGCTGCTGACACCAAGGCTGTGAAGAGATCAGGTGTTGTGCAATGAGTAGGCAGGCAAAAGAAGAGCATGCAACTATGTAGCTGTAGGAGTTACAGTTGTGGTGTCCTTGTGCACATGCACACAACACACACAACGCACACACACGCACACACACGCACACACACACACACACACACACACACATTTTGGTGACAGCAAAAGCAGTACTATGGGCCAACTTATGGCAGTTTCTCTCAAGGTCTTGTCCTTCTCATGGTGACTTGGCTCGTACTCCTTAGAACTTCTGCATGGAGGAATGAAGAATACTTTTGTGAAGGATTCTTCCAGAAATCAGTACCTGACATAGTGGAGAGGAAGAATAATGAGGTATTTCTTGCTATATTGAGGAACAGCAGAGGACTGGAACATCTCAGAGCTGACATTGTAATCTGATGTCTTAGGCCATCCATTTTCTCTACAGCAGATTTTCTTCATTGTAACTTTGTGTCTCTGCGTCATTTTTGTCAGCCACAAAATTATTTAATGTTTGTATTTCAAGCACTCTAAACCAAGATGCAAAAGGTAGTGTAAGGAATTGTAATCTCACCACACAAGCGTATGCCTCTAGGGAGTAATTAGATCCCATCAGTACATGAATCACTGAACCATGATGCTGGGAAATTACTTACCCACAATGGTTTTAAAAGAGTTGTTTTCAGTGAAAACAACTCAAGGATTTCCAGACTACTGCCTACAAAACTTTTCCCCCTGAAAATAACTGTCTATCTTAGAGCTGTTTACTTAAATTTCATGGGTGTGGAGGCATAGCATTCTTTGTAATACATACACACACACACATACACACATATACTCTTAAGACACACACACACGCACACACACACACACACACACACACACACACACACACACACACACACACACACACACACACACATATTATATGCAATGTTTTCACTTTTTTCTGGAAAGGCGTGCTGGGCATTTGTAATGGGAATGACTGGAAGCACAGTCATTGTTCTGTTCTGAAATAGTGACTTCCAAAGCAAAGTTTTTATGTAAATGCTGGGACACATGTATCAGACATATCCTGAAAATATGCAAAGGAAAACAGGCGTTTATAGATATCTGACTCATTCAGCTTCATAAAATTAACATTATCTTACATTTCAGTCATCTGAACTGAATGTCATCATTTTTTGTCAGAGCTGTAATGCTGACATTGGAAAAGAAAAATTAAAAAAAAGAAACTATTGTATCCAAAATGTTTAATATTCTAAAGCAGTATATGTGCACACATGTCAATATTCATTTAATCTTTCTGAGCCACATGAAGTGAAGTATATCCCAGTAAAGAATAAGCATAAGGCAAAAAGCAATCCTGGAAATAGGTGCGCACACACATACACACACAGAAACACACACACACAGAAACGCACACACACACGCACACACACACACACACACACACACACACACACACACACACACACACACACACACACACACACACACACAGAAACGCACACATACACACACAGAAACACACACACACACAGAAACACATGCACACAGACACACACACATACAGAAACACACACACACAGAAACACACACACACACAGACACACACACACACACACACACATACACACATAGAAACACACACACACAGAAACACACACACACACACACACACACACACACACACACACACACACACACACACACACACACACACAGAAACAGACTCACTGCTGCAGCATACACACAGACACACACACACACAGACACATACACATACACACATACACAGACACACACACACACACACAGACACACACACACACACACACACACACACACACACACACACACACACACACACACACACACACACACACACACACACACACACAGAAACAGACTCACTGGCACACGCGCGCACACACACACACACACACACACACACACACACACACACACACACACACACAGACACACACACACACACACATACACAGAAACAGACTCACTGGCACACGCGCACACACACACACACACACACACACACACACACACACACACACACACACACACACACACACACACACACATACAATCATACTAAACACACCAAGATGCATTTTCAGCTTTTTCATGTCAATTGCCTGCATGTCTTCGAGATATGGGAAAAGGAACTAAAGTCTGCAGCAAAACCCTACACAGACACAAAGAGGACAAACAGACTCTATATAGAATGTACACTGACATGGAAGAGACAACAGAACAAATTCTGCTCACCTTGGAAGGATAACAGAGCCAGTTGTTTTAATTAAAATAGCTTGTTAATAGGATGTCATTATGAAGAATAAGGTTCATATAACTACAATCAAAATGATTCAATAGGCTATTTTATTTACTTGTTTGTTTGCTAAGCAGACAAATAAGTTCATATTTATACCATGGCTACAGACACTCATTAAATGCAGTTGCTTAAATCATGGAACAGCAACAGTAATACTGTAATGTATTGCTAACACCAACAGTACTGGAGAGTGTGCTCCTTCATTTGAGCAGCCCCCCCCCAAAAAAACACTGATATGACCTGTGTAATGACACCAGTTAAACTTTTAATCAAACATGGTTATGTTGATTCTGCAGAGCAGAAATAAAGTATATGAACAAAAGTATTAAGCAGAGAAATATCCTTCAAATTGTGCTGCACAATTAACTTACAAGTATTTACCAATCCTGTCTTCCATTGCATTATTCATTCCTCAGTAATGAAGTCTGAGTAAATGTAAATTTGCTTAAAACATATTTTATACCACATGTTAAGCATCCATGCAAAGATGGAACCAGAAAGTAGATCTGAACCTGAAATATAATTGCCTATTCATGTTATTTTTTTTTTTATTTTATTTTATTCATACAGCTTAATAAGATCTTGATACAGGTGATAGTTATATGTTACATTTAGAAATATACTCTAACATTTAAGTAGCAGATACAGGTATCATTAGTAATTTTACTGTTCAGCACTAATTGTCTATTTGAGTGTTCGGAATATATTCAGCTAATCTTTTAAGGAATCAGCAAAATAAATTAATTGATAGCTACATTATTTATTTATTTGTTTATTTATTTATTTACTTACTTACTTTCATTTGTTACCCAGGGAAGTCCGACTAGATCTCAGACCCCTTTTCAATAGAAACTTGTGGAAAAATGTAAATTTATATAATATTGCGCAAGATACAATGAAGATTATCACAGGTAAATTAAATTGTACATCAACACCCTGATTGGAGATTGAACATTCTCCAGCAGGGTATTAATGTACAAGTAATGCCCACTGACAAACAAGTCCAATGTGTCACAGCAACATATCAAGCTGCCGTGGAGCTCTGACTGCAAAAAAAAAAATAAAGGCCACCATTGTTTTATGCTCACTAAGTAGTGGTTTTGCTGTTTAACGAGTGTAAAATGTAAAACAAAAAAAGAGAGAGACTGTGTGTGTGTGTGTGTGTGTGTGTGTGTGTGTGTGTGTGTGTGTGTGTGTAAGAGATCGAGAGAGTGAGAGAGAAAGTGTGAGTGATCTTGTGTGAGTGAATACGTGTATGAAAATAGAAGAGACTGTGTGTGAGAGAGACTGAGAGAGAGTGAGAGCGATCTTGTGTGAGTGAGTGCTTGTATGAAAGCAGAGGAGACTGCGTGTGTGTGTGTGTGTGTGTGTGTGTGTGTGTGTGTGTGTGTGTGTGTGTGTGTGTGTGTATATGTATGTGTGTGAAAGCAGAAGAGACTGAGTTTGTGTGTATGAGAGCGGGAGCGGGCTCTATGTAAAATTGTTGTGTTTTACTTGTATATTATTTTTTAAGCACTATATTATTTTTTTATATATGTTTGATTTAAAATGCTTCCTCCCAAAACCATTAACTTGTACTACAGCAAGTTTGAAACATTAGGCAGAGGAACTATTTTACATTCAAAATATATAAAAAAATATATAGTATTTAAAAAAATAAATAAGCAAGTAAAACACAACAATTTTACATAGAGTCCATTCTCTAAGTGCAATAATGCCCTCCAGGGTGTGTGTTAATGTGTAATTAATGCTCTTCCAGGGCTGTAGAGGTATCGGGCCTCATAACAGCCCTGGGTGGGTGTCAATTACACATTAACACACACCCTGTCAGGCATTGCTGCTTGCATGTCATCTTTGATACTGCAGTATTAGAAAATGATACATGGCAGCATGTTGAATATGTTTACATTACACAAATGCATACTGAATAATACTATATACATTACTACTAGTTCAATCACAATATCATGTTGGAATGGATCGTGATATATATATATATATATATATATATATATATATATATATATATATATATTATATATACATATAGATATATATGTTTATATATCTATATATATATATATATATATATATATATATATATATATATATATATATATATATATATATATATATATATATATATATATATATATATATATGGGATCCGGACACATGCTCAACTAGCATATGTCCGAATCACAAAACATTGAACACACATACACGAAAGCGTTTAACATCGACAAGCGCTTCCGTGTATGTGTGCACATTTCGTAGATCGGACTACAGTGTGGGTAAGGGAAAATTCCCTTTTCCCCACTGTAGTATGATCTCAGAGTGAGAATAATAAAGTAGGGGGGGTGTGGGGGGTGAAACGTAGATTTTTTTTTTTTGAACTACACTTACACGGAAGCGCTTTTCGATGTTAAGCGCTTTCGTGTATGTGTGTTCGATGTTTTGTGATTCAGACATATGCTAGTCGAGCACGTGTCCTAGACCCATATATATATATATATATATATATATATATATATATATATATATAGATACATAGATACATATATACATACATATATAGTGTGTATATATACACATACACACACACACACACACACACACACACACACACACACACATACATACACACACATAAATATATATATATATATATGTACATATATATATATATATATATATATATATATATATATATATGTATAATATATCTATAATATATATACATATATATATATATATATAAATATATATATATATATATATATATATATATATAAGCGTTTGTAATAAACATCTGTAAACACTGATGTGCACGAGAAACAGAAGTCCCTGTATTAAAGTGGAAGTTATGCTCATTAAGTACGTTGCATTATGGAAATGTACCCTTTAGTGAACTATAGACAAAACTTGTTAGTTGTGAGCAGTAGTATCAAGAAGTGTTAATATAAGAGTAGACTATAACAGTATTTACAAGAGAAATGCATTCCATACATTTTATTTAAATAGTGCAATAATGAATGTACTGCCTCAAAAATATATTGGTATCTTATTTGACCCTACCTTATCTTTCACATTGCAGACAGACAAGACAATTAGCAAAATGCTTCCTTAGTGGAAACTCGGTTATACAATAACTCAGCTCTTATCCTTGGCTTCTTGCAGCTCCATAGCTAGAAATGTCTTCATAGTGCTTCACTCAAGTACATCTATACACCAGCTTCAGCTAACAGAATATAGAATATGTTACTGTGCATTACCAACACACACCCACTTCCATCACTGTAAATCTCCTGAAGGTCTTTCAATGGTTGACTGAGTTCATCGCAAAGCTGAAAGAATGCTGTTCATGTTTGCCTTTTTGACAATAATGTCTGCTCCCAATAAAAGCACCTGCTCCTTATGTTGTACTACTTAAACCTTGAACTATACAGATAAAATTATAATAATTCCTGTAATATTGTATATATTTTATTTAACAGCATTTTTTTCTTCATCTGTTTCATATGCATATAATCACTTTTTCTTTGTAATTATACTGCATTCTGATTTACTGTGTTACATTGTTGCTCATCCTGAGCCTAAGTCATGGCTGAAAATGGTCAGCAGGCCAGTCCATTGACTTGGTTAACAAACAGCAATGAATAAATTAGATTCTTAAATAAACATTCTAAAACTTGAACAGTGATTGGTTGTTCACAGTTAAGCATGAATCACGGAAACAAGTCTGGCTCAAAACCTAAATCTTCAAATGCAGAATATAAATAACTGTGTGCCGACATGTATTAAAAATGTTACTGTCCGTGCCGACATGTATTAAAAATGTTACTGTCCGTGCCAACATGTATTAAAAATGTTACTGTCCATGCCGACACGTATTAAAAATGTTACTGCCCATGCCGACATGTATTAAAAATGTTACTGCCCATGCCGACATGTATTAAAAATGTTACTGCCCGTGCCGACATGTATTAAAAATGTTACTGCCCGTGCCGACATGTATTAAAAATGTTACTGCCGTGCTGACATGTATTAAAAATGTTACTGCCCGTGCCGACATGTATTAAAAATGTTACTGCCCGTGCCGACATGTATTAAAAATGTTACTGCCCATGCCGACATGTATTAAAAATGTTACTGTCCGTGCCGACATGTATTAAAAATGTTACTGTCCGTGCCGACACGTATTAAAAATGTTACTGCCCGTGCCGACATGTATTAAAAATGTTACTGCCCATGCCGACATGTATTAAAAATGTTACTGTCCGTGCCGACACGTATTAAAAATGTTACTGCCCGTGCCGACATGTATTAAAAATGTTACTGCCCATGCCGACATGTATTAAAAATGTTACTGCCCATGCCATGTATTAAAAATGTTACTGCCCGTGCCGACATGTATTAAAAATGTTACTGCCGTGCTGACATGTATTAAAAATGTTACTGCCCGTGCCAACATGCATTAAAAATGTTACTGCCCGTGCCGACATATATTAAAAATGTTACTGTCCGTGCCGACATGTATTAAAAATGTTACTGCCTGTGCCGACATGTATTAAAAATGTTACTGTCCATGCCAACATGTATTAAAAATGTTACTGCCCTTGTCAACACGTATTAAAAATGTTACTGCCCGTGCCGACATGTATTAAAAATTTTACTGTCCATGCCGACATGTATTAAAAATGTTACTGTCACTATTTTCTCTGTGATGCTAAGTTGAGAAGCTGAACAGCTACTTGCTAGTACAATTTCTTCCCCCCCACCCCCCCCCCCACACACACACACATAGTTGAAAGTCAACAAAAGCAACAAACGTGTCTAATTAAAAACAACCAGTATACACAGTATCCTAATGGAGTATAAACATCTATACATGAACAGATAGAATATTAACATTTGTACATAAACAGCTGAGCACCTGTATACTGACTAGAAAACTTCTCTCTTTAAAAAAAATGTAGCAGTTGTACTCAACCAATACATGTATACATGCAGAGCACAGCACTATGGCATCCCAAAATGCTGCAATCAAAAAGAAGACCTCCGTAGTACATCACTGTTATTTTAAACAGGTGAAGCATTTCTTTCTCCTGAGTGACTAAACAAAGCCAACCATGAATATATAAGGTAGATTGATAGATATAGAAATAGATGGATGGACAGTTAAGGAAATTGATGGCTAGGCAGACAGACATATAAATATGCATATAAACACATATTTGATATACATGGGAGTGAGTGTGTTTATATGTATGTATAGGTAATATATAGATATATAGAAAGATAGATAGACAGATATACAATAAGGAAGATACATCTTCATATATTATTTGCAATACACACACATGCACCCATACACAGACAGTGCTAGATACATACATGCAGATATGCATGTAAAATTCTCCATTTGGGACTCTGATTTTTTTACCCTCATGTGAGATCATACTAGTGATTCAGGCCATCTGGAAATTAGCTTTTTACTTGAATTCACATCTGTAGTAACACTAGTCAGAAAACAAAACAGAAGCAGTAACATCAGCTTGCTTTCTTCATAATGCATCATTGTAAGACAGCTGACAGTCCTGGGAGTGTAACGTGAACTTTTACTGATTTAGATTTTATTTTTGCTTGCCTATAAAAACAAACACATTAAAGAGACTACAGAGGCATTTGACTTTTTTGGAACAGAATGAACCTTTCTTAGAATGCTGCTTTGGTCTAATTAGAAGTTATCTTCCTATAATTAGAAACACACCTAAGCAAACAGCCTGCTAAGCCACACAGTTTGATCATTCACTGCAACTTTAAAGAAAAGGATATGAGTGTGGCCTAAGAATAGGGGAAGAAACATAAACATGGATATTCATTTATTATGTGTTAGCTTGCTATTTTTCAACAGATTTTTAATTATTTCACTTTTCATTTTAAGAACAAACTCATTAACTTTGTGAACATAAAGTTTTGGTTTGTTTATTGTATTTTCTTTCTCTTACTTTTCTCATTTCATCTTATAATGCAGTGGTCAACAAAACAGCTAACCAAGAAAGAAGGGTGACAGATAAAAGCTTCCTACATAGGGAATGAACCTGCTGCCTGTATAAGCTTTCCATATCCGATCAGGAAAGCATATTACTTTGAATTTCAGAGTACATTTTGAACAGAACCAGCGACTTCTTTATTGAAACAGCCAGTCAGAGTAAAGTCCACAATATTTTTCTAGCCACTGTTACTTCTGTAACTTTCAGCTAATGAGCCATAATGAATATTAACATTTATCAAATGCCTGATATTGGTCTTTAAATTTCCTCTTTCTGTTCATCTAGCTCTAAGGAGAGGCACGACATCTGCACAGTTGATTCTTACTGAGGCATCCGGGCTCCCAGAAGCCCTAATCGTCATTTTATCTGAGACAAAATTCTCATAAAAGAACCCTATAATCTGCATCAATGGCACTAACAAGGATTTTTGTGGGGTCTGCGTGTGACAACAGAATATTCTTTCTGGATACTGATTTACAAGTGTCATGTATAAATTGTGACCTCATAACCACCTGTCTTCACTGAATATGTGACTGAGAGTTTGCAATTAGAAATGGACAGAAATTTTCCTGTACTTAAATTACACAGAGCAAAATGTGATTTTACTTTGTCTGATTTAAAATACTGGATGTTGGAATTATTGTTATTGCCATCAATGTATAAAATGCAACAGAAGTAATGAATTTAGTTTCCGTATATGAACAATATTCATGCTGAACCAAGTTTTCCCTGAATGTGTCTGTTTCTGCTATGTTTCATCATATAAGGAATATAGAAGCATTTGTTTATTTCTATCCCAGCTCAATTACTAATGCCCAAAAAAAATCTTTGCGGACTTAAGCATGTGCATTTCATTTTTTCTCTCCCTATTGAAAGAACAAGACCCACAAACATGAGTTCCATGCCTAAGAATTACAGCAGAGGGACACAGCCAAGATGGTGGCAGTGTAACAGCTTTTTTGTGAGTTCTGCATTTATTATTACAAAATTAAGAGAAGAAATTAATTTTAAAATCTAAAATTTGTTCTACTTGTTGGATTTATCTGTTAAGCATTGGTTGTTAAGAATTCTCTTATAGAAGAAAAATTTCTGTCAAATTCTTCTGTTATAACCAACATCAGTACTTATTTTATTTATTTATTTTATATTTGTTAACCAGGATAGTCCACTGGACACAGGTCCATTTTCAGTGGAGGCCCGAGTAGAAAACGTCCACGCATATGAATAACATGTAACAAAAAAAACTACAAAATTAAAAATTACTTAAAATTAATTCATCCAGGGTTGGTTCACGAAGTGGCTACAAAAAAGGACTTTCAGCGGGTACTATCTATTTTACAAGATTTACCTTTCAAAAGTAATAACTTCCATTTGAAGCTGGGTAAACTTCAAGAAAACAGTTTCATGCAAACTGAAATGCTGAGAAACATGACTGAAAATCAAAATTCTACAATCAAAGAAATGGAAACAGCTTTCAATGGCCTAGAAGAGACAGTTAAGGAAGAAGAAATTCAAGGAGAAATTTTATTAATACAAAATAACTGATTATTAAATAATATAAAAGATCTGAAAATAGAGAAAGGAGATGCAATTTGAAGATATTTTGGGTTCCTGAAAAGTCTGAAGGAGAAAACATGATTTCTTTTTTCACTTCCTAGATTCCACAAATTTCAGACCTACAAGAAGGCTTCTCATTTGAGTATAGAAAGAGCTCATAGATCTAGTGGGAAGCCTATCCATACAAACCCCGATATCCCTCCAGGATTTATTGTGGTGAGATTTCTTTCATTTTTAGATAAGGTCTGGTCCTAAAAACTACTAGGTTCAATTCTCCTCTTAAAATGGGGACAAATTCAATCAGATTTGACAATGATTATTCAAAAAAAGACACTGTAAAAGAAGAAATAATTCTAATCAATAGTAAAACAGCTTCAACAAAATAATACTAATGCTCATCTCCTATTTCCCACAAGACTTAAAATATTTAACTGAACAGGAGAAAGAGTTTTCAGTGTAATACAAGAAGCAAAACACTTTGTTTCTAGCCTTGGACTGTTGTCTGCCATACAAGAAGACATGGATTATACTACTACAAAAATGAAAAGACAATTTGAAAAATATAATGGTAATGGTATTTCCTTGAAAAAACTGAAAACATATATAAACATATATATATATATATATATATATATATATATATATATATATATATATATATATATAGGAGCACTACAGAATCCTGAAAGCCAAAAATCCTGAAGACCAAAATCCTGAGACCAAAATCCTGAAAACTCAAAATACTGAAAACACCCAGGATACCAACACTTACTATATTCCAGCACAAGTACATACAAAAAGAAATAAAACACAAACTATATTACTGTTCTACAAGTATAAGCAGGGGGGCTGCACCCCTCTGCACCCCCATGCGGGGGTTGTGCCCCCCACACCCCCTGCTACTTAAATATATCAACTCCAAGATTGCATTATCAACTCCAAGATTGCACTTAGTGTAGTGAAGTGCAATCTCGGACCTGATATATTTAAGTAGCAGGGGGTGTGGGGGGTGCAGGGGGCATGCCCCCCTGCATATAATTGAAGGGTAATATGTTTCTGTATGCACTTGTACTGGAATATAGTAAGTGTTGGTATCCTGTGTGTTTTCAGGATTTTGAGTTTTCAGGATTTTGGTCTCAGAATTGGGTTTTCAGGATTTTGTAGTGTATATATATATATATATATATATATATATATATATTTTTTTTTTTTTTTTTTCATATTTGGAATGTATTTCAGCTCATAATGTACTCACTATACAATTGACAAAAAGATTCAGATTAATCTTTATTTACTTTCTATCTGAATTTTAAAGGTAAGCTTTAGCTGTTTTATATTAACTATTATCTAGTCTAATATTTCATTACTATACATTGGCTTGCACTGTATTGCTGTTATGAACACAATCAGTCAATATTATTGTTAACTAATCATTACTATTGCTTAATAATGTTTTCCTGGAAATGTTTACACACTCAGTATTTCTGTAAATAAGACATACTAAAAACTACTTTCTAAATTCAAATAATTTCTTAGATTATTAAAATATTATAGTTTAGTTTTTATAATATATTTCTGTTATCAGTTTTATTGAATCCAATCAACTTCTGTTCTAGGAAGATTAAACTATTAGTAGGTTTTACCTTGTGCAGCATGAGAAAAAATAGTTCATGATGAAATATATGAAGAGAGTGAATATTATGTTAAATACCTATTTTTTATTAACCTTTTCATGTTAAAAGTGAATCTTTCTTGTTAGTTGTTGGAAAAATGGATTATAAAATGTTTGTGTCAAAATAGAATGCTTGTTACTATGATTTCATGGCACTTCAAATTACAAATTACCAGGCACAACAGACATGGAATCTTGAAGGGATTTAATTCCTATGCCTTTCTCTGTCTCTCTATTAGTTGAATTGTTGGTGTTCTTGTTTCATTGCCTGCTAACAGAGAAGGAGTAAGGCTGCTGAACAAGCAGTCATTTTTATACTATAGACAATGGTAACTTAAAAGCAAAGTTAAGAAGTATGTTACTATAATGGTGTGTGGAAGCACTTATATAATCTTTTTCTGTGTCCTCTATGGTTGGAAATGAGATGTTGGTGTTATGATTGGATTGGGTGGGTGTACTGTAGTTGCCTGATGCTTTCTGTTGCCTTTGGATATGCATGATTGAGATAGAATGTTGAAGGAGTATTGCATTTTCTTTTGATCATCTCAAACAATCTGTTGTTTGCATCTTGGCACATTTATTTAGTTACTAGGAAATGGTGAAGGAGTAAGGTTGCACTTAGGGCAGTGATTTTGATTGGTCATTTATTTATATTTATGACTCTGAGATATTTTACTAAACGTTACTAATTTAAATCTATTTCAGAATTAAATAAAACTATTAGATTATTTGGAACAATTCTGGATTTCATCTTATTAATAATAATAAAAACAAATATTTATTATTTAATAATAACCCCTCCACAATAATACTTATGGAGAGTTTTTTTTTTTTGGCAGGGCTTCTGAGGTAATAGATTATCTAGGAATTATACTAAGGAAATCATGTAAACTTTATTAAGCTACAGTAAGAAATAGTTTCAAATTTGAAATAAACAAATCTATTAATATGAGGAAAGATTTCAACTTATCAAGCTGTATTGTTACCTACATGTTATATGTTTTTCCTACTACTGCTCTTTCAACCTCTAAATCACAATTACAACAATAATAATAATACTCTTAAAATGTTTATGGTCATCCAAAAAACTTAGAATAGGTTACAAATCCCACATTATTAATTGCAATAAAGGAAGAATAACATTTCCAGATTTAGAAACATATGCTAAAGCATCTTCTATAATGGTTCTAGTTCTATGGTTTGATAAGAATTGCCAATCAAATTGAAACATTTGCACCAATCTTTATTTGATCAAAAAAAATGAAATTATAATATTGTTCAAACAATTTAAAGGAAATTGCTTATGGTAAGCCTTCTGTAATTATATCCAATATAATATTTATTCTCCAACTCTTTCTACTTATCCTAATTGGGTCCTATCACGACATCGAACAGGCTGAAGGGCAAACAGTTTTAACATCAAAAATGCCATTCATTGATGTGTTTTTTTGTAAGACTGCAGTACAGTGAAGATTGGAAAATGTGCCCTTTCTTCAGTGTGATCTGGAGTTGGTATGTATAATTAGCAGGGGGGTGCAGCCCCCCACAAGAGTGACTTTGAGGAATGGCATTTTCGATGTCTAAGCCATTCGCTCTCCGGTCTTTTCAATCTTGTAATATAGACCCATCTTAATTCAGTACTGAAAATGATGAAGCAATTTAGTTTTTTAAGCATAGAAATCAAAGAATGGTTTAATTTGTGATTCCCTTTTCAGATTTGTAAAGGGCTCTTACTAAATTCTATTAATCTAATACTTAATAGGTGGGAAATAAAGGGTTTTTGGTTGGTTCAATTGTTTTAATAATGGATCTTTTAAGTCCATTTCAGATATTCAGTCTGAATTTTGTTTGGATACAAATGAGTGGTTAGATTTACAAACTTTAAGGTAATTTACATTAGATAATTTTAAGTTTACTTCACAATCAAATCTGAACAAAATTCCAAACCTAATCAATCATTTTCATTACAAAATAGATTTGATGACTTCTTGATGACAAATTATTAATGCTAAACTCAGTTGCTGGAATTCAATAGTCCAAATTTGGAAAGCATTCACCTGGAAGTATTTACACAGATCTTTTTTTCACACCGCAAATAATTTCAAATCCAGAGGATATGCCTTTGGAGGTTACATTAGCCAGACACAAGGATTTCTGAACTGCTACTTTGGCGTGATAATAGTTGAAAGATAAAGGATTATCAACAAGAGTGTCTAGATTCCTTACAATAGTTTCATACTGGAAGATTATGTCTATATGGTATGATGCAGAATGCTTTATTTACCAAAAAATTATCTATACTACATTTTTTCACATTTGATTTTAGACTATTCTTCTTACACCAGTTATTAACATAATGTAGGACATGAAACAATTTCAAGTCAGTATGAGACTGAATAACATCATCCAATTTTTAGTCATATGCAAATTTAGATTACCATAGACAAATAGTGCTGGCCTGAAGGCCTGAGAAACAGATATCATATAGGAGAGGCGCTCAGTGCTAAGTCCTGGGGGTATACCAGATAACTTTTTTTGCTTTCAATAGTGTTATCTGTGACTCCAACCATCTGAGTTCTGTCAGACAACCAGTTAGCTTTCCACCCCACAACATAAGGAGTTATATTCAGATTTACAAGTCTGTCAATAATGTCTAGATCCTGGATAGTTGCAAGACCTTGGCCGGGTCTAGATATTTTGTGTGCATTCCATAACTGCTATCTACTCCTTTGGTGACTTTTTCAATTATTTTAACAAGGTAAAAGCTATAGAACCTATCTTGATGAGTGTTCAAGATTAAGAGATTTTCAATGTCCAGATTAATAAGATCTAAGGTAATACCTTCCCTAGCTTTACACAAGTGGCATGTGAGACTACTGGGAATATAATTACAGGGTTTGTGATTGAGCTAACTTGTGTGACAACGTTATAATACCTGTTTACCCTGTTTTACAGGCTTCATGAATATGACAAGTGGAGATGGTTAGATTAAAGATGAAAGTTAGTAGGGCTTTAAATATACCATATTTGATACAGATGGTCAAGCAACCTGCTATGTTATCACAACCATGGTTGAGGTGTTCTGAGATTTTGAAAAAGCTGAGTGGACTTGTTCCATAGTAATTAAAGAAAATGGCTGGGACTGTGAAACTTGTGGAATAGCTGTGACTTCAGGTGGAGCAAAATCTGTACAAAATTTGCCAACTAGGATATTAGCTATTTTTTGGGGGTCAAAGTAGACACCATTATTGTAGATTAGCACTGAACATAGTTAGATGTAAATGCTTAACTTCTTGACATAGTTAAAGAAGGATTTGTAGTTATTTTTAGTTTCAATTGTTATTTTATTTATACAGCTTTTATTTTTCATTCCCTACAAATCCAAGTCTGATGGTTCATCTGTATTCCTCCATTTGGTCTATTTGTTCTGTGGTCATGGGAACCTGGGATTCCCTCTAGTCCATTCATTCCTGCCTGGGAATCCACATGAGCTCATATGCTCATGCTGAGAATCAGGTGGAAGGGAGCAAGCCAGCTTTGCTGATCCTGCAAGGCAGACAACTCTGTACCCCAGTGGAGCAACCCCTCACCTGTGGTGGCTCTTTTGAGCTTTACTTTAGCTGCCCTCTGTGAAAAACCAAGCCCTTGCATGCTGAATTCCTTTTGGCTCACACTGTAGCTTGCACATAAATAGGCTTCATAGACTCGAGCTTCATGGTGTAAACACCTAGTGCTCTTGCTAGATGTCACCCACGTGGTGAATTACAACTGTTCCCCCTCCCCCTGGATGGGTGACCCAACAGCAGAGACTCACTCTCATTCAAATCTGCCAGCTCCTGCCAGTTCCTACACTCTGGTATTTCATATTCAGCTTTGAGTTTCCAAATGGTCCCTTTAAGCTGTTTACTAGTTTGCTAAAGTGCACCCTTAAGAGGTAGAATGACACCTCTTATAAACTTTAATCCATTACTTTATCTTGTTATATAGTTTATGTATATGGGTATTTTGCCACAGTGATTTGTTTTTAAACTTTTCATTAAATTTAGGGTAATATTGGAGAACACTGGACTGAGCGAAACTCTTGTCTATGAATATGAACTCAAGTTACGCTCAGTCCAGTGTTCTCCACTATCAACAATGCCTGACGGGTACAGTAAATAAGCATATACTAATGCAGGACTTTTACTAACATGCAAAGCAATGCAAAACAATTATAACACTAAGCAGAGCAGTCATTTGCTCCTAAGTAAGTCACATGTAGTTTTTTAATAGTTGAGCAACTTAGTACATGGATTTATTGAATATCCCTCTATGAAATGTTTGCATAAAGTAACATAAGCACCCGCTGTACTTTGCAGCATATTTATTATTAATGCTCATGAGGAATTGCATGGGAAATGGTGTACAAACTGAGTGGGACATGAAAGGAGACTAGACAGAATTAGGTTTTCCCTCTTTTCCATATCTCTTAACCTCTTAGCTCAAGAAATCGGGACAAAACCAAATATAATTGGGGGACAAAGGCACACAATAGGTGTAAATTTAAAATACTGTTCCTGTAAGCTTAGAAAGACAGTAAAATAAAATTTGGGGGGATAATGGAGACCTCTAGACTGAATCAGTGCCTTTGCATTCATGATTTAAATTGTTATGACAGCAACACGCATGTGTACAACTTATGCTTCCACTGTAACACTTCAACCGTCACACAAAGACACTATTTCAGTCCAATGTTCTGCATAATCACCATATTTAGTGCAGATAGGGACTGTCTTATCAATATAACTATGTATATGGGAGTAGAATTCAGAGACATAGGCAGTAGTTATAACAATTGTCTCCATCAAAGGAAGATGAAGGAGGAATTTATCTTAAGCAACTGAGTAGGGTCTGTTTTTGAGAAGTCCCTAAACACAAAGGTACTTCCAAAGGAAGCACCACGGTTTTAAAGGAAAAAGTGACTGATTTATGACCAGTTTCATTTATTTAATTACTGATATTTGATTACCAGGAAAGTCTGACTGGGTAGGTGCCCATTTTCAGAAGACGTCCGGATTGAAAAGCTCCAAGGTTTTACAAAATCATTTTTAGAACAATAGTTTTACAATCTTCAAAAATAATATAAAAACATCTACGGTTTAAATAATTATCCCAACATAGATTTCATGTGACAACAATGAATGGTTAAAAACAGATACAACTTATGTGACACCGATTTAATATAGGTTCATAGCTGTTTACTAGGCTAACGACCACAAGGACCTTTTTAAGCCTAGCTATGCATCCCAAATCTCTGACAAGTTCTGATACCCTTGGTAAGTGTAAGCATGTGCCTGGGAGATTAACCATTTACAGGTTACCTGTTTGCATTAGAGACATAGGTGCCAATCCAGAGATGAATTTCTAGTTTCCCATCCAATTGTCCAAGTTGCACTTGAATTGGGTTAGGGAGGAACTCTGCTTCACATGGATGGGGAGCCTGTTCCATAGAAGGGGAAGTCTCTGGGATACATACCCATCTCTCCAACAGGTCCTATTTATATCACAGGCAAGGTTTAAGACTTTATAATGGGTAATTCTGGTACTGTTTGTTTTGTGGATATGCAGGAGTCCATCAGAGTGGGATCTGACAATGCCCTGTATGCCAGGCATATATCTCACCTCAAAAGCCTGTAGGAGACAGAATACAGGGATAGTGCCTTGAGGCAGTCAGCATAGGACATATTACCTATGCCCTGTATGTTTAGAGTAACTTTAGCTAGCTTAGTGAAATTAAAGTTAAGTTAGTACAATACAAATAGGAATTGCAATATGAAATGTGAAAAAAACAGAGTTATAGCATACTTAGGTAGAGAGTCAAGTAGAGAAAATGACTGAAGTTAGGAAGTGAGTGAAGAAGGGAAAGTTAGAAGGGGTAAGGTATGAACAGGCACTTGTTGATATTTAGAAATATAGTTTATCCTGGGGTTGAGCAAGAACAGAAATAAATTATGGCTAGGAAGTCTTTCAGAATTGTTTTAAAGGACTGGAGCGAGGAGGCTATTGACCTGGATATAGAATTAAGGATAAGATATGGATAAGGATAAGGAGTTCCAGGCCATAGAAGCATTGACCCGGATATAGAATTAAGGATAAGATATGGATAAGGATAAGGAGTTCCAGGTCATAGAAGCATAGTATGAATGCAGACAATGCCCAGCAGATTTGATAGGTTTGTGGATAGAGAGGAGATCTTTGGTCACTGGATCATAATGACCAAATGGAAACATACAATACTTGTGTAGAATGACATTTAGTGCTAAACAAGCAGATGTATGCTGGATAATTTTCTAGGTGCTAAGAAGCTGTGTATATGTTAGTTGATGGTGTAGTTTTAACCAATTAAGGCTTTTCAGTGTTACACAGTGGTGGGTTCTGAAAGGGATATTTGCTGCAAATTTAGTCACTTAATTATAGCATTATTCAAATTTTACTTCTTGTTATGACTGGAGGTGAGTAAGGATGGGAGTACCATAAAGTAGTGAGGGGAAGAGGTAAGTAGTGGTTAGTGTCCTTTTAGTTGCATTGGTGAGAAAGTTCTTAGCTCTATAAAGCATCCATATTTGTTATATGTTTTTGTAAGCAATTTTGTATTTGCAGTTTGAATTTAAGATTATCAACCACTATCATCCCTAACAATTTGCTATAAGTGACTTCAATTGTTGTATTATCAAGAGAGAAGATTTTAAATTGTGTTTTTTTTCATAAGAGAGGAATTTGAGGGAAAAAAAGCAGCAGTTTTTATTTTTGCTTAACCATATATTGTGAGTTACAAAGCCATGTCTCAGTGTGTGTTAAAGCCTCCTGAGCAATATTTTTGAGATATGTCAGCTTGTCTGATGTGCATATGAGTGTGGAATCATCTGCATATTGTATTACAGAGGCCTGTCGTGTGGCTGTGTGGAGGATGTTGGTGAGAATGTTAAAGAGGAGGGGACCAAGGATAGAGTCTTGTGGTACACCTGTGGTAACTGAAATATGCAGAGAGGGTGGATTGCCATAGAAGAGTTAGATAAGATAGAGCAAGTGAGGACATTCAAAGCAGAAGTTTGTTGTGACAAACTGTGTTGAAGGCTTTCGACAAGTCTAGAAATAAGGAGACTAGTATTATGTCTGTCTTTATTGACAGTATCTATAAAGATTAGAAGTGCAGTGGTATTACAGTGGAAGGGAGGGAAGCCATGTTGTGTGGAGAATAGGAGTTTGTCCTGCAGAGATAGTCTATCAATTGCTTTTGATACATTTTTTTCAAGTATTTTGCAGAGATGGGATAAAATTGCTGTATGT
>NC_056730.1:753214193-753279193 GCF_019279795.1 Protopterus annectens | reverse complement strand
AAAGACCCCAAAAGTACCTCACCAAGAGGATCAAAGGGCTCAAACAGATGCCATATTCTGCCCGGTTAAAGAAACTCCGGCTCTACTCAGTGGCATACTGCCTGTTCAGAGGCGATCTGTGCCTGATGTATAAAGCCATGTCCAACCCAGAATTAATGGACATACTGCACCTCAGAAAATCCAAATCCCATCGAGTTACACACTCGAGAGACTTGAACCTCAGCACCGAAATAAATAGGACATGCTGGAGGGACAAATTCATAACCCAGAGGCTCCCTTCACTCTGGAATAAAATCCCAGTCCAGGTTAGGCAGAGTCCCTCATTGACTCTCTTCAAGAGGAATCTTGATGAGTGGATGGGAGATCGTAGGTTTACCCCGGGTATCACTTCTGTGTCACTGTTAGACAGAGGCACAGTATACTAACCTCAAAAAAGGGCATAGCAAAATTAATTTAAAATGGGTGGCGAAAGCCAAACACATTCTGGCTAGGCTTATAAATGCCCTAGGGCAGATAGCCTAGTATGAACCTATGAACCTATGAACCTATGTTTCTGTTGTTCACTGTTTCTCCCTTGATCTACATAATAACCATGTTGCTTAACTCATTAACACCTACATGGTGAGGAATGTCATGCCTCTAACAGCCTGCACACATCCTGCATTCTAAAGCATTTTCTGAAAAATAAATTAAAAAAGCATAAGATAACAAATGTGAATATTTGTGATCACTAAAACCTATTAAAATTGTACAAATAGCATAGTGTTTTTACAGTGATATTACTGCACTCATAGACTTTTCCATAAATACTGTAATATATACTAATGCACACAAATCGCAAACTATATTTTTTTCTAAACTTTCATATCTTCAAAACTATACAACCTAAACATATACTATTGGAATGCTTTTGCTATCTAGACATTAGCTTTCATGCTACAGCAAGCAAATCATTTATAAGTGCATGTTTATTGGGATATTCAAAGAAATATGAAAATGTATATTTAATTGTATAATTAGCAATACAAATAATACTGGGTATGTGTCAAAATGTGCAACTTACATACTGGGTATGTGTCAAGATGTGCAACTTACAGTGCAAATATTAAAGACAGTTTTCTTCAACAACATCTAAGGTTTCACCTAATGTTATGCAACAGTTTGCAAGTCACTTGATTTTGGAAGTATTAAGTACAAATGGAACTATTAATTATTTTCATAATTAATAACAAACAGCTAGTAGTATTTCTAGTATAGTGTGATATAATCCAGCATTTTCAATAAATTATCCTGTCTCCCACTGGTGTTTCACACAATATACCTCAATGAAATGTATGTCTCTCAGTTATGAAAATATGAATATAAACATGAAAATGTGAATAATAAGTGGCAAACAAAGAATTTTTCCACAACAAGACATCCTAGACTAACAATTTTAGTCATTTTGTTAATAACTCCTTGCCCTTTCTAATACTGTGTATTATTATTAACTGGTAAGCCACTTAGTCAGAGAAGCCAGACACAAAAAGAGTTCTGGACATCATAAGGAGGTATGCATTTGAACTGGAAATCTACAAAAAGGCATTTTAGGCTTGAGTGACTTAACCTCAAAAGGTCAAACTTTTAAAGGCCAAAAAACAAAACACAATCCAAACAAACGGCCTTGGTTGCGACAAGATGAAGAAAGATAAAAAATTCCAAATAAGCAACTAAGAAGTGCTTAAAAAAAAGAGAACTTTAATTTAACAAATAAAAATAAATCAGATACATCCAGTAAATCTACTGCTTTTGTCTCCAACCATTTGGAGACCTTATCAAGACAGAGCATGCCCCAACTGCTAGTAAATTTATAATACAAAGTTAATAACTGAACCAGTCAACATCCAGGGTTCATGAATAATTCATGAGCAATGACTATTTCTACAATTTACATCTAATAATGTCAAATAACCACACATAAAGCATTCATTATCCTAAATATTACCCACTATAATACATATAAATACATAACTGAAATGCCACGGTAGTACGGCGGTAGTGTTGTTACCTCACAGCAAGAGGTTCTCCCATTTGATTCTTGGCTGGGCTTGGGAGTGCCTTCTGTGGGGAGTCTGCATGTCCTCCCTGTGGTTGGGTAGCATTCGAAAGACATGCGTGTGTAAATGGGCATGCCTTTGTTGAAGGTTGGGCATCGAGTTGGCACCTCGGCATTTCGTAAAAATGTACTGCCAATCATTAGTGGACTGGAGTTCCGCTGTGGCGACCCCTTACCGGGAAAAGCCGAAAGACAAACAACAACAACATAACTAAAAAATACATTATTAAAAAATCTAATAAAAACTCAACATTTCCTATATGTTGTACACCTCAAATAACCCCAATATATTATAGTATAAATTAATAAATACATGTATAAATACATAATAGATACAGTATAAAATTCACCAATGTATACATATAAGACATAAAAATAATGCATATGTTTCAACTATTAAGAATTACAAGAACATTTCTTTAAACCAAAGCAAAATAAATCCAAAAGGCTACTAGCGGAATCACAAAGATGCTGGAGACGTGAATAAATTACACACTTTTAATAAAGGTTTAGCGCTTTCATCTAGTACAACTAGACTTCATCAGAACAACAATTAAATAAAATATCACCATTTAAATAGTAATAAGTACATAACAACACCAATAAGATACACGTATTTAATCCCAGCCCATTTCCTATGTGTGTTATTTTATTTTATTGTTGTTCTGATGAAGTCTAGTTGTACTAGATGAAAGCGCTAAACCTTTATTAAAAGTGTGTAATTTATTCACGTCTCCAGCGTCTTTGTGATTCCGCTAGTAGCCTTTTGGATTTATTTTGCTTTGGTTTGTAGTGGCTACTTGGACTCTTTTTCTATTAACATTTCTTTAAAAGCATTATCTGTCTAAAGCTTTTAATCTTAAAAAGCAAGTAATTGCAACAGATTAATTTAAGCCTGGCCATTGAGTTGCATTCATTCTCAACTGCCATAAGGCCTCACTTCTCTCCAAATATAAAGTCCAAGGTCCACCTCTTGGGTCTAGTTCAATAACTTCAATAACAGTGAATTTAAAGTCATGTCCGGGCCATTCCATACAATGTTTTGCAAGGGCAGTGGGTTTTTTTGCAGTCTGATATCCCTCAAATGCTCTTAAATACATTTTTTAAGTTTCCTTTCTGTCTTTCCAATATAAAAACAAGCACATTTGGAACAGAAAACACAATAAACCACGTTCTCAGTGTAACAGCTGCACTTTTTCTGTAAAGAGACCTTTATACCATTTATGTTAAATTTTGACCCTTCACTAATATCTCAGAGAGAGAGAGAGAGAGAGAGGGTTTTATCATGCTATACTGAATTCGGAGATGGTGCACTCTGGCAATGAAGGGAACAGGCATATGGTTTTAAATTTGAATGTTGGTTCTGTTAATATGGGCAGCAAGGTTAATGTGAATGTTATGACACCTGCTGAATAAGTGCAAGCAAACGGAAAGTTTTGTTCAGCTTTTATCACTTCTTATAATCTTGATAGTAAAGAAAATTTTAGGATTTTGGATAAAAATTGGATAATTTTGACCTCAAGTAATGACATTAGACAATGCATAAGTGAGAAGCCTATAGTGGTATATAGAAAGGGACAAACCTTAAAGAACATCTTTGAAAGGAGTTACCAGATTCAGAATGGGGGCCATATGAAGAAGTGTGTGGCATACAATTATTGCCAATATATTAAGGTAGGGTCAAAATTTAACATAAATGGTATAAAGGTCTCTTTACAAAAAATGTGCAGCTGTTACACTGAGAAGGTGGTTTATTGTGCTTTCTGTTCCAAATGTGCTTGTTTTTATATTGGAAAGACAGAAGGGAAACTTAAAAACTGTATTTATGAGCATTTGAGGGATATCAGACAGCAAAAAAAAAACAATGCCCTTGCAAAACATTGTATGGACATGACTTTAAATTCACTGTTATTGAAGTTCTTGAACTAGACCCAAGAGGTGGACCTTGGACTTTATATTTGGAGAGAAGTGAGGCCTTATGGCAGTTGAGAACAAATGCAACTCAATGGCCAGGCTTAAATGAATCTGTTGCAATTACTTGCTTTTTAAGATTAAAAGCTTTAGACAGATGATGCTTTTAAAGAAATGTTCTTGTAATTCTTCTTAATAATTGAAACATATGCATTATTTTTATGTCTTATATGTATACATTGGTGAATTTTATAATGTATCTATTATGTATTTATACTATAATATATTGGGGTTATTTGAGGTGTACAACATATAGGAAATGAGTTTTTATTAGATATTTTAATAAAGTACTTTTTCGTTATGTATTTATATGTAGTATAGTGGGTAATATTTAGGACGATGAATGTTTTCTGTGTGGTTATTTGACATTTTTAGATGTAAATTGTAGGAATAGACATTGCTCATGAATTATTCATGAACCCTGGATGTTGATTGGTTCAACAATTAACTTTGTATTATAAATTTACTAGCATTTGAGGCATATTTTGTCTTGATAAAGTCTCCAAATGGTTTGAGACGAAAGCGCTTGATTTACTGGATGTATCTGATTTATTTTTATTTGTTAAATTAAAGTTCTCTTTTTTTAAGCACTTCTTAGTTGCTTATTTGGAATTTTTTGTCTTTCTTCATCTCGTTGCAACCTCACAATGTACTTAACTGTATTCCTGTGTAAAACAGAATTAATGTGCAACCCTTATTTTAACAGATATAATACTGTTTTCAGTAAGCATGTTACAGAGATGCAAATATGTCAAATAACTTATTGTGGAATTTCAATTGCATTTAACTCTTTAGTGATATAACATTAAACTATAAAGTCCTTCTCTTATACTTTCCTGTTGTATTTCTATGCTATGGCTGAAGTGGATTTCCTTGAGATGAGTTTACTACTCTCTTTAATAGAACTAAACAAAATAAAATAAATATTTGAAAAGGCAATAGTGTGGGTGGAGGACTTTTTTTTTACCCTTTCTTCTGTTTGACTGACCTATTATCCCCCCAATCACCGTTTCCCATTTGGCCTATTAATTCCTCCTAAGAGGACTGGCCAGGCCTCAGGAGTGAACTTACCTAGCCTCTCTTCTATGCCAGATCCATTGGACCAAAAGGCTCACCAGCTTACCTAGGACATACGGAAGGTTGGGTCCATCCCCTCCCAAAGACGAGAGATGAAGTAATTTTCTCCTTGGGTTGAGCTGGCTGGCTGGCCCCTCTCCAAGAGTTGAGAGTTGAGTGATAGGGAATGGGACATCCAGTCTGTCAGGCAGGCCTACCCATGGAGCCCTAACCCCAACAGACACCTCTCCAGAACTCTGCATTCATGGCTTCACTTCTTAGTAGACATGCTCACTTCTATAAACATACCAGCCATAGCTGTAGTGCAAACACTATTGAAGCATGTGCTCTGTAGGTCTAGTTTTTACTGGTGCAATGGCCAAAGCTTCCATGGCCTCCATCTAAGTGGCAAATCAAAGCTGCCCTGCCTCCCTCCTGCCAGGATGCTTATGAGTTGAAGATAAAGAGGTATGGAGTACATGAAAATTAAGATGGAAAAGGCAGGTAATAGAAAAAGATAACTGAGGATTTTGTATGCTGAAGAGAGTTCTTACAGTGGCTGAGTAAATTCTGAGAGATATATGAGCCTTAGACATAGCTAAGGCTTATGTCCATGCTCATCAAGTACCATCACTTTATTGACTGTCTATATCTCACGTGTCTGATTGTGACTAAAAATGGCCATAATGATGTATTCCAAATTGATTTACACAAATGTACAATACTCTTGCAAAGCCAAACTAATACATTTTTAAGTCATAAAAATATTAAACTGGTTGCTTAGAACGGGCATCAGGCAGGCGTCTGTTCAGACCAAGTGATATCATGAATTATACTGAAAGGAATGAAGTTAATTGGATCATTAGGTTGCAAGCTCATATCCCCCCAGGACTTAATGATAAAGTACCTTTAAAACCAGTACTTAGAAATAGTAAATTCCATTATAAATGACTATAGCGTTTTTAGCTTATATACTTTTTACATACATATCTACATTATTTGATTATCAATGTTATAAATATTAACTATTATATATGAATTAATGTATTTTTATTTTTATTTCTTTTATTTGTTTTATGACATTTTTTATGCAATAGACTATGATGTTATTAATATTAACTGTTATGTATGAATTAATGCACTTTTATTTTATCCATATTGCTCTATTGCAATTTTGTATGCTAATTCATTATGATGTCATTTTGTAATGATGCCTTGATTATATATAAGGTGTTTTTCATTCACTGTGTTTTTAATGGTTTGATAAAGCTATCTTAGCGAAAGCG
Source organism: Protopterus annectens (assembly GCF_019279795.1). Classification (NCBI taxonomy): domain Eukaryota; kingdom Metazoa; phylum Chordata; order Ceratodontiformes; family Protopteridae; genus Protopterus; species Protopterus annectens. Next base: position 753,272,785 of record NC_056730.1, on the reverse strand, counting down.
CTTACCTGTCCGTTAATAAACCTTTACTTATTATAGAAGGAACACTATCTTTTGATTTTTTGAGTATCTGGATTTGTATATGGTCTGAAGAGACGAGTCATTCATTATTTGAACAACTAGTTTTGTGTTGCATCACTTGGTCTGAATAGACTTAAATTTGATTTTGTTTATGCCTGCTTGACGCCCATTCTGAGCAACCAGTTTAATATTTTTATGACTTTTTTTTTAATTTACTTCCTGCTCAGAATTGTGTTTCCCTCTGTGGTAATTCTTGTTATTTGGGTTATTTTATAATAAATTTTTAACTTGATCGTTACAGCAGAGTCAGACATTTTCATCCATATGCAGCCATCCTCCTACCCAGCCATTTTAGCCATGTTGTTAATTGTGTGCACCTCAGATAATACTACTACTAATATTGATAATAATAGGTTCATATATTAGTACTAGGCTAACTGCTCTTGCAAGCCATTTTAAGCCTAGTTAGTTATCCCTTGTGAGACTCAAACCCTGCATCTTATGTTTGTAAGGCAAACACCTTAACCATTAGGCCATAACAATAACAGTAAAGGCCACAGTAAAATGTTTGTTTCACACAGACACATAGTAGCCTTAATAAAGTATTCTTATATACTTAAAACAAATGTATATATATATTTTTTTGCAATGACAGATTGATGCCATTCTACACAGGAAAAGTGGTCATAACCAAATCTGTGACTGATCATTAAAGCAGAAAACATTTTTTTTCAAATGGGATTCACACGCACACACACACACACACACACACACACACACACACACACACAATACATATAAACTCACACATTCACATATTGTGTTCTATTACAAGGACAGACACCTTGTAGCCTCACTAAATACAGCAAACTCTATTGACACTGCATTTCCAGGATGTCATGCAGTAACTTTGGACAAAAGACACCTCAGGCAGTCAGATGTAGACAACATGACACTGCTTAAAAAGTCCATGAGCAACCATTTAAGTCTTATTTTGATAGTCATTGATATTCTACATGTGCTGCAAATATATAAGCACTGTGTTTACTTTACTATTAACATCAGTTCATATGATTACCTATTTTCTACTCTACATCATTAATGTACTCTAAACAATAAGAGGCATTGCCTGCATCATGCCAAGCATGTTAGCTGTGCATGCAGCTTTATTGTAATGAGCCAGCAGTAATGACAGACCATGCTTAATAATGTTAAACATATCCCCACTGCTGAATAAGCAATTACATAGCTGACATTTGTGAGAAACAAATTTACATGTGCAAATAAGACAACCTGCTGCATTAACATCTGAATTATGTCTGACTTTAGAGGCTTTTCGGAAGCAGTGCTCAGCACCAGTGAATTAGTCCTGAAGACTTTGGTGATTCACATCTCATCTCATTTGCCATAGTGCTGTAGGGAATGAAAGTAGATGCTAGACATTTCTGCAGCATCCCATGCACAAAAAAAACACACACACCTACAAAAAATTTTAGTTTCACAAATCTACTGTATGCCTTTGTGATATGGGAGGAAACAGGCAAATCTAGAAAAAAAATAATGTGAAGACAAGGAGAACATGGAGACTGCACAGAAGGCAGCCCACCCACAGATCAAACTGGTGAACTGTTTGCAGTGAGGTGACAGCCCTACTCAGCATACATATTTAACATCAAAACTGGCCTATATGGTGTTATAAGCTCTAGCACTTTAGAATATTCCCATACTGGATTAATAATAGCTTTCAATTCTGGTTTCACAGATGAAACTGAGACATTCTAAGAATAACAAAATCCTGGTTAAAGCTGTGATGCCCATGCAGTGGCCCTGCAATCAAGTCAGTCCTCACCACTAAGACCAGTGAGGGGCATCCATATAGGAAAAGGATAATAAATAAACACACAGTAAAATACAATTTCCCTTAAGAGCACATAGGGATCACATTCAGTCTGGGGCTGGTTTTCCACTTCTCTCTAGGCCCCCAATAAGACTCCCCACTGGCACAGCTATACAGTCCAGGTCTCAGACTAGTGGGCAGCTAAAACTTCCAGCACCCTCTCTGTCCAACCAGTTCTTTGTGTCCCTGACCAAGTAGATGACACCCACACACTTTGAGATAAGAGTTATATACAACCACACAGACACTCCTGATGAAGGCAGGTTCTCCAGCTGTGCCCCTTTTACCCAGACTATATGGTAGTACCACTTGCCACCACCCACTAATAATTATCAGCTACTAAAAGGCCTTTATGAAAGGGTGTCCAATTATACTGTGCAATATTATTATCCAAATGGTAAGTTCAACTAAACAGTCAAGGCTGATTTGAGTGGCTTGGCCAGTATCACTATATACATGCAATGTACTCTAGAGCTTAAATTATCTCTACACAAAACAGCCACAGTTGAAAGGTTTAAAAATATTCAATAATAAATAATAAAAACACAAGACAATACTTCTTACTACTCAGTGCTAGTCAAGAGTTCAGAGATCACAGAGACATACTTAAAATAATACAGTAGAAAAGTCCTGACATCAGTAAAGAAAACAACTAATCTAATCTACGTAGTTCCTAGCTATATCTAAGAGAAAACACAGTTCTAAAATAAACTTACACATAGAACACAAGCAGAGTACTGGTGGGTTGGATGTTCTCAAGACAAATGCTCAGATGCTCTCATTCTTTCTCTCCTTAAATTGATAGCACAGTACCACTGATTCATTTCAAATTGCAGTATTTCTTTCTAGATCACAGTCTAACAGAAACTCAAAGGTTAATAGCCCTTTTCATCTTGCAGCTGATCAGGAAGCCAGAGCAATGAAAGCAATTATACATGTAAATTCTAGCCATTAACTCTGGCCTCAAAACAATAGGCAGAATGCCTCCCTCTAGACATCTCGGCTTTGAGTTTCAGATCAAAGAATTTCACAATGCTTGACTAATCAGCCTTCTTACAGCAGAGTGTACTGTTGTTACATTTCTTTTTCAGTTCAACATCCAATACAGTCTTATCACATTTAAGAGAACAAGCCTGTGGCTTACATTAATATTTACAAGTGACAGAATTATCTACAAAATTCTATCTAGCTAGGCTGGCAGCCTTCACCTATCTTCACACATCCCCCCCCCCCCCCCGGAGAACTCAAGCTAGTTTTTCAAGTGACCCTTGAGAAATGATACTTGAGAAGGTTAGGTCTGTCTGAGTATACCTTACCCCATTCCCTGTCTTAAGACCCCATCTGCATTGGCATTGCTAATCTCACTGCAATGCTGCACTGACATATCATATGCTTGCAACCTAGGCTCCATCTTAGCAACTTGGCATTTTGCTGGCTGGCTCCATTTAACCATGTTAGGGGATGTGATCTGTCACTACAGTGAATTTTCTTCTATACAGATAAGGATGAGGTTTCTGCAGTGCCCACACTATGACTAGACATTTCTTTTCTACAGCTACATAGCATTCCTCCCTGGGTTGGAGCCTACAACTGAGATAAACCACTGGGTGCTCTTCTCCCTCTGAGGAAAGCTGGCTAAGTACAGCTACCACCCCATGGTTTGAAGTATCTACCTGCACAACAAATTATTTGCTGTAATCTGGACTGGCTAACACAGGAGTCCTCCCCAAGCATTCCTAAGCTCCTGGAATGCCTGTTCACATGCCGGGGTCCACACTACCTTATCTAGCCTGTTCTTCCTCATCAGGTCTGTGAGGGAAGCAGCTATGGTACTATAACTGGAGACAAACTTTCTGTAGTACCCTGCTGTCAGAATGTCCTCACATGCTTTTTGGTAACAGGTGCAGGCCATGCCTGAATGGCTTCTACTTTGGCAGGTTCTGGCCTTATCTTACCACTCCCCACTGTATGTCCCAGGTAGGAGACCTCTGCCATACCTACATGACATTTGCTGGGCTTAATGGTTAACCCTGCCCTCTGTAGTCTGCCCAGCACCTCCCTGACATCTTGTAGGTGGTCTTGCCAGGAATGGCTGTAGATGGCAATATCATCTAGGTAAGCAAGGGGAAACCCTCCTACTCTTGCTAGGATATGATCTGCCAGCATCTAGAATGTTGCTGGGGCATATTTTATCCCAAAGGGAATCTTTGTGAAGTCATACAAGCCAAAAGGAGTCACAAAGGCCAACTTCTCTCTAGCACTGGGAGTCAGGGGCACCTGCCAGTAACCCTTGGTAAGATCAAAGGTTATAAGATACTTAGCCCCATCCAGCTGCTCTAGGGCCTCATCTGTCCTAGGCATGGGGTAAGCATCTGACTTGGTGTGACTATTTAATTTCCTGTAGTTCACACAGAACCTGGTGCAGCAATCCTTCTTTGGTACCAGCATCACTGGGGAGGCCCAGGGGCTGTTGGACTCTTGAATCAACCCTAGTTCCAACATCTCCTGTATCTCTTCCATCAGAGTCTGTTTGACTCTCTCAGGCACCCTATAAGAGGCCTGCCTAATAGGCCTTTGGGGTCCTGTATCCACCTGGTGCTGCATCAGGTGGCTGCACCCTGGTTTCCCAGTGAACATGTCCCCAAACTCCTGTAACACTGCTCGGATTTCTCAAACCTGGATAGAAGATAGCTGCTGGGACAGTGCTACCCCTTCCACTGAGGTGTCAGTCCAAGCCTAACTAGGGAGATCAGTCACCAGATCTCCCTCAGACTACTGCAAGCTATGCAAATACTCAGGACAAGGGCATCCTTATCATGGTAAGATTTTATCATGTTAACATGGTGCAATTTGTGCTCCTGCCTCCTGCCTAGCAGTTCTACCATGTGGTTAACATCACTTACCTTTCTTACCACCTTGTAGGGTCCCTCCAAAGCTACTTGCAGCTTGTTGTGTCTGACAGGAATGAGACCCATTACCTGATGCCCTACAGCATACTGTCTAGTTCGAGCATTCCTGTCATACCATACCTTTTTATGTTGTTGGGCTTCTGCCAGGTTCTCCTGGGCCAAGCCCATGAGTTCCCTGAGCCTTGTCCTGAGGTTTAGGACATATGCCACAACAGTCTCCTTGTGAGATTCACAATCACCTTCCCACTCATCCCCTCACCCTATGCCCATACAACAACTAAAAGGGTGAAAAACCTGTGGATTCCTGGGGAACCTCTCTGTAAACAAACAACAGATGGGAAAATATTTGTCCCACTCCCTCTTAAACTGGTCTGCAAATGCCCGTAGCATGGACTTGATTGTAGAGTTTAAGCTCTCAAGAAGATCATTAGTTTGGGGATGACAGGAGGTGGTCTTCAGGTGCTTCACCCCACAGTACTTCCACAGACAAGCCAGCAGGTCTGACATGAAATTAGCACCTCTGTCAGTCAGTATTTCTTTTGGGATACCTACCCTGCTGAAAATTCCTAACAAAGCATTTGCCACCTTTTCTGCCTCAATAGAAGACAGAACCACTGCCTCAAGGTATTGTGTAGCATAATCCACTACCACTAGGATATACTTTTACTCTGCGGAACTTGGGGTATTCAGAGACCCCACAATATACATAGCCACCCTCTGAAATGGCTCCTCAATCATAGACAAAGGCATCAAAGGAGCTCTCACCTTGTCTCCTGCCTTGCCTACCTTTTGGCACTGCTCACAGGTCCTGCAGTACCCTATTAACATCTCTGGAAATTCCAGGCCAATAGAAGTTCTGCATAATACATCTCTTTATACATTTTATGCCCACATGACCTGCAAAGGGAATAGCATGGGCTATGGCTAGAAGTGCTAGATGGTAGGCTGTAGGCACTACCAACTGCTGTACCCTCTCACCTTCTAGCCCTCCCTCAGGGGTCCACTCTATACAGTAACTCTTTGTCCCAGTATACAGATTCCCCCTTCCCTTGAGAATCAGGTGCCTCACTAGCTACCTGCCTCTTGCCTTATAATGTAGTGTCTGAGAGCTGAGCCTGTCTCAGCTCTCTCTTTGTAACCCTTCCCAGCTCCCCTTCCACAGGAAGTCTATCATCCTCTGTCAGTGGTGCTCACTGTCAGCTGGGTACAACTACTCACCTCTACCTTTGCAGTCATCCTGTCTAAGGGAACATTAGTACCCACAAGCAGCTGTGGCTCACATTCAGTCTCACTGCCACAGAGTAGCTCCCTCCCTGAAGCAACCACCTCACCAGTCCTGGCTGCAAACATGCAGTTTGTCTGGGTCTCCCCCAGGCTATGGGACCCACGTCATTGTCTCCTAACCTGACTATGTGTAACTGCATAAACACATGGTACTGACTCATCAAAATTCCTCCCTCTCAGGACATCTGCAGAATAATAGTTTGGTACCCCTGTTGTCTCAAGACAACCTTCTATTGGTATTTTGTCTTCCCCACTAACTGGTTCCCTCACCTTTTGTTCCCCACCTTGCCTCTATGAACATATGTATGCCACATGGCCCCACTGGTTGCATTAAAAACATTTAACCCTAGGTCCTGGATGTATACCTGGACTAGTGGCTTCCCCTGCTACTGGCAGATTCTATTGGGGCCATCTGTGCTGCCCACCATTGGTTTCTTTAGAGCCATGAGCAGTACTGGGGGTCCCCTTTCTGTGCAGGGATGCCCTCCTTGCTAAGTATAGGTCTCCCTTCTTCTTCTCCCTTCCAACTCATCTGAAGTAGCACATTGTCTATCAGCTAACCAGATCCTCGTGTCCTCAAGCAAAGTGCTAAGGGCTTGTTCCCTCACCAAAAGATCTGCCAGATCTTCAAAAGTGGTGACCTGACATCCATTCACCCACCTATGAAAATAATTGCTCAGTTCAGCAACATATTTACACACACTTTCATCTGCCTTGCGGCTGTGCTCACAAAACTTTTTCCTATACATTTCAGGTGTTAGCTTAAGAAAGTCTAACAAACAGTTCTTAACAGTAGTATAATCAAAACATTCCTGATCCAAAATTTTAGTCAACACAGTTACAGCTTTACCATGGAGTAAGGGGGTCAGGAACCATACTCAGAGCCTTTGGTCAACATCATACTGTTAACATACCCTTTCAAACATGTGAATGAAACAATCAAAATTATCCCTCTTTTTAGACTGAAGAAGAAATTTATTGACCTTTTGTGCTTTTGGGGTCCAGTTACTCCATTCCCCATTCCCTCCATGACTCTGGCAAAGAGTCAGCATCTCCTTTTCATGCTGCCTCTGCCTTTTCTTTTCCTCACCTTCCAGGCATAGCATTTTCTCATTCTCCTCAGCCTGCAAATGTCACAGTTTATCATTGTCCTCACTGTCTAAATATCTCAGTCTCTCTGCTGTTTCTATTTCCACATGCTTGGCCTCCACTTCAAGTTTCTTTAGCTCCAGACAGATTTTAAGTCCTCTGTAGAAATGTTGAGCTGTCCATTCTCTGAGTGTGGTACATTTCCACTGCCAGTCTGATTGTCCTCCTGGTTGCTGTTTTCTGATGCAGCTGTGACCAAAGCTGCAATCATATCTGCCTTAGTCAGGTTTCCATGCACCAGTCCTTTAGCCTGGCATATCTCAGCTAGCTGGCTCCTTGTCAGCTTTCCATACTCCTCTGCTGAGATGCTTGTCTGCTCTCCCTAACTAACTAAGCTAACAAAAGAAGTAAAACAACTGTGATCTGAACTCTGAGTATTCACTGTGTGGCTGATTTAGAGTAGAAAAACACATTCAGAGATCACAGTACACAAACTACAGGAATTCACACTACCCACACCACTACAAGCCAATTAGTATTTGCCAACCAATTAATATGTGGTATGGATATCTCTTCACTGTCAAACAATTAATATGTGATGCTCTTGCACTGGCCCAACAATCAAGGAGCCTCAATCCTCACCACTAACACGTAGGGAAAGAATAATAAATACACACACAGTAAAGTACAATTTCCCTTAAGAGCACACAGAGATCAGAGTCAGTCTGGGGCTGGTTTCTCCCTTTCTCTCCAGGTCCCCAATAAGACTCCCTACTGGCTCAGCTATATGGTCCAGATCGCAGCCTAGTTGGCAACTAAAACCTCCAGCACCCTCTCTGTCCAACCAGTGCTTCGTGTCCCTGCCCAAGTAGCTGACACACACACGTTGAGATAGGAGTTATATACAACCACACAGACACTCTTGGGGAAGGCTGGCAAAGGTTCTCCAGCTGTGCCCCTTTTACCCAGACCATATGGTAGTACCACTTGCCACCACCCACTAATAATTATCACCTACTAAAAGGCCCTTGCGAAAGGGTGTCCAATTATACTATGCAATATTATTACCCAAATGGTAAGTGCAACTGAACAGTCAAGGCTTATTGGAGTGGCTTGGCCAGTATCAGTATATACATGCAATGTAATCTATAGCTTAAATTATCTCTACACAAAACAACCACAGTTGAAAAAAAACAAGACAATACTTCTTACTACACAGTGCTAGTCAAGAGTTCAGAGATCACAGATAAATGCTTAAAATAATGCAGTAGAAAAGTTGTGACATCAGTACAGAAAAAAACTAATCTATTCTTTGTAGTTCCTAGCTATATCTAAGAGAAAACACAGTTCTAAAATAAACTTGCATATAGACCACAGGCAGAGTGCTGGTGAGTTGGATGTTCTCAAGACAAATGTTCAAATGCTCTCATTCTTTCTCTCCTTAAATTGATAACACCGTACCATTGATTCATTTCAGATTACATCATTTCTTTCTGGTTCCCAGGCTAACAGAAACTCAGAGTTAATAGCCCTTTTGATCTTGCAGCTGGTCAGGATGCCAGAGCAATAAAAGAAATTATACATGTAAATTCTAGCCATTAACTCTGGCCTCAAAACAATAGGCAGAATGCCTCCCTCTAGACATCTTGGCTCCAAGTTTTAGATCAAAGAATTTCACAATGCTTGATTTATCAGATTTCTTACAGCAGAGTGCACTGTTGTTACATTATTTTCAGTTCAACATCCAATACAGTCTTTTCACATTTAAGGGAACAAGCCTCTAGCTTACATTAATATGTACAAATGACAGAATTATCTACAAAATTCTATCTAACTAGGCTGGCAGCCTTCACCTATCTTCACAAAAGTACCTAGTGATATTTTTTCTCAATCAATATTGCAGTGATCAATATCAGTGGCCTGGAAGAAAGACTGGTCAAGGGGTGTGGCTACTTATGAAAATATTATTGACAGTGTCTTGACTGCAACTGCACCCAACAACACTGACCATAAACTCATTTGAGTCAAATGTAAGTGCCTGGTGTTTCATCACATGACTCTGAATTACCCTTCTGTGTATATCCCATGCCTCCAAACAGCTGTAAATTAAGCCATTAAGATTTATCTCAACAATGTCTAGTGTAACAGCTCCAACAAGTTGAGATTTGAAACTCTGCTTGGAGACACAGGTGAAATGTGGGCATTATTTTGCACTTACCAGTTAGTGTTTGAAGAAATTTGGCTTGTTCCAGCTTCAGGCAGCCATACTAAGTTTGATAAGTTTTGAAGATATTTCCTCTCTAGATTTCATTTACTTATAGTGGGATGTCCTGATCTAAGTGTGCTCCCCTCCCTCAAAAAGCCTCATTATAAATCCAGAACCATTAGCTATCAGGCCTTCTGTCTGGAAAGTGAGTCACAGTTATGGTATGAATGAACCTCTACTGAATGATCTAAAGTTGTTCACAGATAGATTTCATTTTCTTAGAAGGCATTTAGCTGAGGTGTTAGAGCATTTGAATAACTCTTGAGACTTAGCTGGGATTTACTGGTCAACATGGTTTATGCAGATTTCAGTACTATCCTTATAGGAAAAATAATTATCCCGTGAATTACTCCTGAGCTCAAGAAGGTCTTTAACTTTCATAAGATGACTTTGGCAACTGCTAACTTAGTTAGAAAGTCAAGCCTAGCCGGTCTACCTTGATAACTCTTAATAATAAAGTCCTTACAAAGCTGAAAATAATGGTAGGATATTTGACTAACCACTACATTTTTCATTTCATTGAAAACATGAATTTCTAGATTCTGATAAAACAGTAACAACTATCTTTAGTTTCACCATGGATATCTAGTTTTCAGGATCCACTTAAACTAAATGTTTCTGCCTCAAAGAAATACCATGGTGTAGGAGGACATGATCTGATGGGTCTGCTCACAATGTATCCAGTCATACAACATATTCATTGCAATCTCATTAAAGCATATTATTAAGATTGCTCTCACAATGACATTTTTGATCTCTGGAAAATTGTAAAATTCAGACCCTTCACAAAACAGAGGTTCCACACTCTAACAGATTCTTTCAAGATGACCACATTACTCTCTCCCCTGGCTGACATTTCAGGAAAAACAGTAGCCACATATCTTATTGTAGCCTTTGGATTGCTCTGTAGCTTATCAGCAACATCAGAAAAGGACATCATACCAAGGCAATATTGTTATTCCTCACTGGCATAGGGAACTGATCTGTAGCTGCAGGAAACTCCATTGGAGCTATATCCATATGGATTATCATCTTTGGTCAAGGAATTTACTTTATATGGCTTATGTTCTATAGCTCTAAACTGGTCCCCAGATCACCTAGAACACAGATGCACTGATGATCACCATTTTTTTAGTGCTTCATCCTGTACTGAGTAAGGTGCTGCTACAGCCCAGTCTCTGAACCCATGTTACTCATATTGTAAATTACCACAGTCATTATATCCCCAAGAAATACAAATATATTCCTAGAGGCCATGGAAATGGTCATCAGGACTGTCAGAATTTGCCTCCTGTAGATCATAGATCACATATCTACACTTTATTCCAGCTTTTTCAGGTTCTTTATTTCTGGACCATGTAGGCATTAGCTTGAAAATATTCTGATGTACAAATTTCACTGAGCTTGGCTTGATTTGGCCTAGCACTCATATTCATAATGCATATTTATTAATTCTAACATCATTAATAAAATACGTGTAGGTATTTACAGAACTTTTTGAGGAATGCTGAAGCCTTCTCAAAACATACCAAATCATGTAAAACATTCTGCATTACAAAGCTGCTGAGCAGATTTGACTCACAAAATGCCCCATCTAATCAGGTTTACTGCAAGGCATAGATGCTAATGATATGGATGTAGGGCAGGAAAGAAGAGGGCATAGAAGACTGGGGATTTTTGCTTGCTGTATCGTGAAAACTCATTCAGCTTTGTAAATGCTGCATTTTCTTTTTATTCATTTCATTTGCAGTTATGTCCTGAGAGGGACTTGTGCATTACTCTTAAGTCTAATGGAACCCTTTAGCCACACCCATTGTTCTCAGAGAAGACTCTTTAGCCACACCCATTGTTCTCAGAGAAGACTGTAGCAAAATTTCAGATCTTCTAAGTAATGTGCATCTCTTTTCTTAACTCTGGTGATTTACATTACATTTCTCTACTCAGACTTCACCCCATAAGCAAGAGTCACACTGCATGTTTTTTGTTCTGCTATTATTTGGTGAGAGGAACTCAAACTCTTGTTCAAATGACAACAGAGTTTTGGACTTTGCAGTTTTTAATTTAACTCAGATTAACAAATTAAAGGCACTATCATGACTAGATACATAACTCACCCTCAGATCTGCCATGATACATTGTTATTATTAATACTATTCCATATAAAAAGAATATTACCCTTCACTGCTGTTACCGCTTGACTAAAAAAATGGAAAAACTAGGTGAGTAGTCACTATTTCCAAAAGGAAGATAGTCTAGTGAGTTCTCTTCTAAGGACCAGATATATCTGATCACACTCAACAGCCTACCTTAAAAAAAAAAACATGATGGTGCTAGAAAGTGGACATTTTAGTAAGGGTGATATTCAGTAAGAAGATTTTCTGTATGTCCTGATACACTATATCAACTATAGATCCATAAATGCATGTTGGCATTGCACTTAGAGATTACTATTATGTTCTGCAAATGCTTCTGTACTTGAAGAAGGTATATAACTATAAATGTATAAATATGTATATATATATATATATATATATATATATATATATATATATATATATGCATAACTATATATATATATATATATATATATATATATATATATATATATATATATAAATCTGCAGTGGTGCAGCGGTAGCGTTGTTGCCTCACAGCAAGAGGTTCTCCCTTTTGATTCTTGGCTGGAGCGTGGGGAGTGCCTTCTGTGTGGAGTCTGCATGTCCTCCCCGCGGTTGGGTGGGCGTTCGAAACACATGCGTAAATGGGCGTGCCTTCGGTGAAGGCTGAATGTCGAGCTGGCACCTCAGTGTTCGTGAAAATCTACTGCCAATCATTAGTGGACCAGAGTTCTGCTGTGGCGACCCCTAACTGGGAAAAGTCAAAAGACAAACAACAACATATATATATATATATATATATATATATATATATAGAGAGAGAGAGAGAGAGAGAGAGTGTAGTGGGACGTTCTACAAAAGTAAGAGGTTCCCAAGGCTCTTGTTATATGACCCTCAGTCTCTAGAAATAAGAATCAAGAGTTGTGTGCATTATATGACTTAGTTTGAATAAGCTCAAAGTTTGTATGTGACCACTCCAAATTGGTATGTCTTATCTCTCCTAATGTTCATGATTTTCATGGAAATGATATTAAGACACAGCCAGTGCTTGGACAGTAGCAGCATGGGGACGTGTCTGCTGTATCTTTGTTGTTTGCAAATGATAATGCCTTCTTAGCTTCCAGTGACTGTGCTCACTAGCGTGTTCTAATGTGGTTTCCTGCTGAGTGCAAAGTACTTGGGATAAATATCAGTGCCTACATATCAGAGATCATGGTTCTCTCCCAGAAAAGAGTGGAGATTTCTACTGGTGAGAGAAGTTTAAGTGTCTTGGGATCCTACCAAATATTGGCAGTAAATGAGATGGGATGACTGGCCAGCAGTTTACTGCAGTGGCATTAGTACTGCTGGCATAGTGCTGGACAATGCTGGTCAAGTGATATCTGAAATTAATGACAAAGCTGTCATTTGAATGATCACTCTATGTCATCATCCACACTTATGGTCACCAGCTTTGGGTGATAACCAAAAGGAGGAGACTATGAATACATGTGATAGAAACAAGGTTCCTTCAGTCATAGATTTCTGGGGGCACACTCTTTGAATGAGTAAGAATTTTGCCAATACAAGACAATCTCAGAGAAGAGCTGCAGCCCCTCAATATTGAGATGAGTCAGATATGTTGACTTGAGCCCCAATTCAAAATGCCCTATGTGTGCATCCTGATGGAAGTATAATAGGAATAGCCTGAAAGAAGGAGGCACAAGGTCGTCTCCATTCCTCCAAACAATGCAGGAGACATTAGATGTCAATGCTTACCTAGAAATTCATTGAAATTCTATGGAACAAAATACATGAGAAGTGTTGTTATTGTAAGGGAATTCTGATCCACTCAGCTGAGTTTGCTATCACTGTGACTCTGTAGCATAAGAATTTTTTGAAAATGGGTGGATGGATAGATAGATAAACGTATGGACTTTGTACATGTAGGCAGTGACAGATTATAATGCGGCAACCTAGCTGGCTGCCTAAGGTCCTTATCTCTGGGGGGGGGGGGGGTCCCATTATTTCTAACCAAGTACACAGCCCCAGATTGTTGGTTTCCCACATTCAGCACTACCAGTAAGTTTTAGTTATCTGATATGCTGAATGTAACAAGAGGCGCTTACATGACAAGCTTTTATTAATGTTTAATGTTTTTATGTACATAAACAATGCATCCAAATACCACAGCACTGGTATTTCTTAACACTAGGGTAGTAAGTTACATTCATGCATACCCAGCACCAAGTGGTAGTCAAAGGTGCAAAGTTCTGAGTGTGTACTCTATGCCTCCTTGAACCGATTCAGCTATTTACAGTATTATGCAATACTTTTTGCTTGGCTACTTACAATAGTGATGTTAATGACATGTAATATTTCAGCTGTAAGTCAACTCAGAGTTTCTTTTGTCTCCTTACATATTAAATGTGTGTTGAGCTTGAAGCTGGCTTGGAAGCTTTAGGAACCTGCTGTAGCCAAGAACTTACTCATCCAGCCAAAAAAATGTTTTGAACAGGGTGGGAAGCTTTCCACTGGATAGGTGACCATAACAGCTGTGTTATCATTGATTTGGGGGATCTCTGTGGTTAAAATGACTGTTCTGTAATGATTGAGTTAAATAGCTATTAATCTAGTTCAAGACTATTGTGCTTTATTTAAAATAAAGTTAGAATATATAACAATGGTTGTTTCTTCTAAATTATTGTCAGGCATATGAGATGTTCCCATGTCATACATCTCAATTTTTTGTCTTAAAAATTCTAGAAAAAGGCAAAAATAATGGGTGAGAAAAAGACACTTATTAAATATTACTCTAATTCACCTAAAATAAGCTAATAGAGCAACAGGTTTTAATATCAACATGCATTTTCTGAAAAAGAGTATGTCTGGCATTATTGATTAATTTAATCCTCAGTGATATACCAGAAAAGTAAACATTTTATGAGGAACAGGTAAAAAAAAATATGGAGTAAAATATGAGACATTCTACAAAATAAGGGACAGTTGAGAGGTATGACACATTACTGTAACTGACTGGTCTCTGTTTGGCAATTTAGACCTTTCACATTAAGGCTATGAGTTGTTAACAAGATGTTTCCTGCAGCCCAAGGTACAGAGTCTGATTCCTTTTACCTTCACTTGTCTGTAATGTGACTCTGAGCAAGTTATTTAAACAAATCTCACCCACAGGTCACCTTTAAAAAGGGATACATGTGTCCAGTGGGCTTACTGTAGCTTTTCTCCCCTGGTCTTTGCTGAAAAGCTGCCTTTGTGCCCAGTCAAACTTCTCTGGTGAACAAATTTAAAATAAATAAACTAAATTAATTAATTTATTTATTTATCTGATTAACAAACATAAAGGTATAGAGCCTGTCTGATCTTTGTTATACTGAACTAGTTTAGCATGATCTTCATCACCCAGCGCATTGTTTTTGATGAAATCATCGGTAAAAAGATCATTATATTAGTTTGCGTATATACAGGTGGTTGTGTTGCAGTGTATTTAAGAGAAAGAAGTTGGTCATAATTTCTGTCACTGTCAGACATTTCAACTGTGCATAATAAGTGGCTGTGTTTGGTGGTCAGAGCAGGATGTGTGCAAAAAGCTACTGATCATTGGTACTGTGGTGCAGTGAGTAGCATTGTTATCATAGAGTACTTGGTGTGGCACAGCAAGTAGCATTGTTATCATAGAGTACTCGGTGTGGCACAGCGAGTAACATTGTTATTATAGAGTACTTGGTGTGGTACAGTGAGTAGCATTGTTATCACAGAGTATTTGCTTCTACAGTTGAGTTCTTTGCTGTGAATCCTGCTGTAAGGAGTCTGAATGGCCATTGTGTCTCTGCTAGGATTTTTCCAGGTACTGTCTCTTAATTCTATAATATGAAATTATATTTTTGAAGACTTACAAGCTTGGATTGTTTTGAGTTATAATATAGTATTTATGTAAACAATTTGAATGTGCTGACAATTATCACCTTCATGTTGCTTGTGTGCTTTCACTAGCATTTATGGCCCACTAGAAATTTAAATGTGTTTCTTTTTAACATAATTTTTCAAAAAATGCTCAGTAATCTAAGGATATAGGTAAATTGTTTTAAGGATTTGCATCTGAGGTGCTAGGTGTAAATGAGATACCACTGGGGTGGTAATATGAAAAAGTATCCAAAACAATCCATTAGATAGAGATAAAGAACTCACAATTGAGGATAGTCATCTTTCAGGTTTGGAATATAAACATACTTCACTGCAGAAACTCAGACTCTCTGCAAGTCACTTTGCTCATGTGATGAAGATAGTCAATCAAACTATCTATGTAATTGCAAATGACAGAAAATTGATATAAAGTAAAAGTGCTGCTATGGAATCAGCAGAAACAGAAAAATTACTGTGACAGAAATTACAGAAGATTACGTCAGTTAGATGCTAGTGATAAAGTAAGACTCAGAAAGTCATTTGAAAGTCCATAGCCTGAAGCAGAAGATGTAAGTAAAGCAAATGAATGTCGGTGCTTTGTAGTTTGTGAGGAAGATGACAAACTGCAGAGAAGAAATAACAAAAATCTGTACAAGACAAATGCATGAACAGTAAAGGAAAAGAAAGAAGAGCACTAGTATGTTTACAGCCAAACCAGCTGAAGAGAAGTGTAAACATAGAGACTGTGGAAACTGTGAGGTGAGCAGTCAGAGAGAGAGAGAGAGAGAGAGAGAGGGAGAGAGGGAGTGAGGGAGGGAGAGAGAGAGAAGGAGAGAGGGAGAGAGAGAGAAGGAGAGAGGGAGTGAGTGAGGGAGAGAGAGAGAAGGAGAGAGGGAGTGAGTGAGGGAGAGAGAGAGAAGGAGAGAGGGAGTGAGGGAGGGAGAGAGAGAGAAGGAGAGAGGGAGTGAGTGAGGGAGAGAGAGAGAAAGAGAGAAGGAGAGAGGGAGTGAGTGAAGGGAGAAAGAGAGAGAGAGAGGGAGAGAGGGAGTGAGGGAGGGAGAGAGAGAGAAGGAGAGAGGGAGAGGGAGGGAGAGAGAGAGAGAGAGAGGGAGAGAAGGTGAGAGAGAGAGAGAGAGAGGAGAGGAGGAGGAGAGAGAGAGAGTGGGAGGAGAGGGAGTGAGGGAGGAGAGAGAGAGAGAGAGGAGAGGAGGAGAGAGGAGGGAGAGGAGAGAGAGAGAGAGAGGAGAGAGGGAGGGAGGGAGAGAGAGAAGGAGAGAGGGAGGAGAGAGAGAAGGAGAGAGGGAGGGAGGGAGAGAGAGAGAAGGAGAGGAGAGAGGGAGGGAGAGAGAGAGAAGGAGAGAGGGGAGGGAGGGAGAGAGAGAGAGAAGGAGAGAGGGAGTGAGGGAGGGAGAGAGAGAGAAGGAGAGAAGGAGAGAGGGAGTGAGTGAAGGGAGAGAGAGAGAGAGAGAGGGAGAGAGGGAGGGAGGGAGAGAGAGAGAGGAGAGAGGGAGTGAAGGAGGGAGAGAGAGAGAAGGAGAGAGGGAGAGAGGGAGGGAGAGAGAGTGAGAGAAGGAGAGAGGGAGTGAGTGAGGGAGAGAGAGAGAAGGAGAGAGGGAGTGAGTGAAGGGAGAGAGAGAGAGAGAGAGGGAGTGAGGGAGGGAGAGAGAGAGAAGGAGAGAGGGAGTGAGGGAGGGAGAGAGAGAGAGAGAGGGAGAGAGAGAGAGAGAAGGAGAGAGGGAGGGAGGGAGGGAGAGAGAGAGAGAGGTGCGCGCGTGAGGGAGGGAGAGAGAGAGAGAGGTGCGCGCGTGAGGGAGAGAGAGAGAGAGAGAGAGGGAGGGAGGGAGAGAGAGAGAAGGAGAGGGAGTGAGGGAGGGAGAGAGAGAGAGAAGGAGAGAGGGAGTGAGGGAGGGAGAGAGAGAGAAGGAGAGAGGGAGTGAGGGAGGGAGAGAGAGAGAAGGAGAGAGGGAGTGAGGGAGGGAGAGAGAGAGAGAAGGAGAGAGGGAGTGAGGGAGGGAGAGAGAGAAAAGGAGAGAGGGAGTGAGTGAAGGGAGAGAGAGATAGAGACAGTCATGAAGTAATGCCAACACTGGTAGTGGAGAAACAGCTGTTGCAAATCCAAGGTCAAATGTCCAGTGTAAATAGCCCTGTTAAATATAGGGACTGGTGTTCTAAAGGCTGTAAAGTTATGTCACTAAAATGACTTAGACTAAGCTCAACTTGATCAAGGTGTACAACTTAATTCCTGAGATGGCAGAATTATGCCCTTCTCAAGGTCAGTAAGTTTGCCATCTTCAAAAATATAAATGGGTTCATAGATAGTCACTAGGCATGCAGTCCAAGAGACCATTAAGCAACATATCCCAATTTCTTAACTTACCCAGAGCCCAGTTTGGTTGAGTGACTTCCTTAGAGTCATACAGTAGGTAAACAGAAGTTGATTGTATTAAATCCTGAAATATATGAAGCAACATATTGACAGTTCATAATATTTATCCTCTGCACTGACTGCTGGGAAAAAAATGATACAGCTGAAGTAAAAAAATAAATTAATACTATCCAAGTTGATAGATGGTTGTTAATTTACCAGCTACAAATGTACTGCAGGTAATGTGGTATGAGCACATCTTCTTTATAATTATTTATTTTAATATGCATATCATAGAACAAATGGCAGTTTTTCATGAAAGGTGTAAAAGTTAAAAGATTCTGGCTATACCCCTGCATATGACTTGCCCTAAATGCACACTGGCACTGATATAACAGAGTTAGCTGATGTCCTGGGTAATGCCACATTTGGTGCCCCCGCCAACTGATTTATTAACAAGAAAGTGCTCAGAATAGAGGACTAACAAAACAAAAGAAAAAGGATACACTAATGTTTAAACATAATCACTAAAATTAGGCTTGATTGGTAATTTTGATGTGAATGTACAGTTAGTTTAAAATGTCTTAATTGCTCTTACTACACCCTTTATTTTCTCTGATGCCATACAATGGAACTTATTAGTTCTCATGGGCATCTAAATCCTAACATTTTCTTAAAATAACCATGCCGCATCTGTAATCATCCAATATGAACCTCTTTCAAGCAATTCAGAAAGGAGCAAGCTAAATGGAGTCATGCATGTCTCTTACCTTAAACTTAGAGATGCACTGACAATTTTTCTCCCATTAAGAGGGCAGGAAGCTGAACAGGTAAATAGGAAAAGCCAAAATGAAAGCAAAATAAAGCCCAAAGTAAGCACATTTTTTCTTGTTAATATACCCAGCTGATGCTTCTTGCAAGTTGGCACCCTGGCTAGCTGCCTCGGTCTCCCCTGCCCTTCCTATGGCTCTGCATACTACAACCAAATGCCAGGCTGGACTTCAGGGTCAGGTGGTGGTAGAAAAATCTGGAAGGCAAAGTGTGTTTCTAAATATCTTGACTATAGCCCTGCTTATCATTTTACTTCTAGTCTCCATTTTTGCTTCCTAATTAAATTAAATATGATTAATTTAAAATACTTTGATAGTGTTTGATTATGCAAGAAAATATATGCTCAATATACTCATTGTGATAAAAACAAGAGCTTTCTCTCAAGGTTTACCAAGGCATATCTGAATTTTGGTATGTTATGTTATCTCTTTTATATGTTGAAAATGTGACAAATATACATAAATAAAACAAAATTTGTCAGCATAAAGTAGTATATATTGATATTAAGTGGCTGGAAATGCTGGCTGGTATATTGCTTAGACATAGGCAGGCTCAAACTGCTTAAAAATGTCTTAAATGCTTGAAGGCACATGCTTTGAATGTTTAAATGTGCTGTGGTAAAATTTGTCAACCACCCCAAACCACCTCTTGAACAAACACACATGCACACAAAGACATGCACATAATCAAATGCACAGGGCCATAGGGCACAGGACCATAACAGCACTATACTGTCAAACTAGTTTATGTAAAGCTTGAAATAAACAGGCTGTCAAGCCGCAAAAGCTGAGGAACCATCTTTATTTGAGTCATTTACTTTACTCAGTAGGCTCACAACTTTTCACAGTCATCTAGTCTCATGGATACTGGGCTTATGAAATTTTTTGTGGAACATGAGGTCACAGAAGTCATAACCCAGAGGCATGTGAGGTGAAAGGTCAATACCCACTCCTTCTTGCAAGTCAAAGGTCAGCATACAAGTAGAACTCTTGAATTTTTAAGAGAGATCATCTTGTTTTACTTAGTGCTACAATTTACAAAATTCTTTTGAATTCTAACTTCCCTTTTAATTTTAGAAAAGGCTGACTAGGTAATATAATACTATATACATGTTCTGCTATATAACGACTAACAAGGTGCCCCATAAATCCCATATCACAATAAACCCACAATTCAACTTTGAAAATAAGACAAAAAGATAAATAATAAGCACTGTAAATATGTGATCATCTTTTGTAGAATAATTATTCTCATCCCTTGTTTCAGTGGTGATAAGCTTGTCATGCAATGATACAAAATCAGCAAGAAATTAACAAAGAACCAAAATGAAAATGTAGGCAACAGGTTTCCTATGCAAAGAAAATTATCCTTTACAGTATCTGACAGAATGAAGTCCAGAATACTTTCTTCAAGACAATTCATGAAATAATTAAAATAGAATTCCTTTATCAATTAAGACAATATTATCCTCAGAATAATGAATGTTGATAGATTAGTCAAACATCGTCTATTAAAAAAAAATAATTTGCCTGTTTGCATTTTTGAAACATCTGAAATCCTTACACTAATGGTTACCAGTTACCATTTAATCTGAGTTATAATAATCAAATTCCCAGCATTGTGTTTTACAGGTATGTGGTCTCTGAAATCTTATTTACCGACTCTTAATGTTGCCTACTTTCTCACCTATAACAAGTATGCACATATGCCCAAAACCTAATCCATATGGTCAAGACTGTATTTATTTTCATATTGTGTCATCTTCTTTCTGCAACCAGAGATGCCATTTTCTGAATGTAAGCCATTTACAACTTCAGGTTATAATGTTATTACTCAATTAAGCATTGCTTGATTTCACTTAAATGGCTTTTGTCCAGTTGTGTGTGTGTGTGTGTGGGGGGGGGGGGGTAATTCCTTCCTTCTGAAGTTGATAAATGTACCCTCGGTAGTACATTAACATTGCTTCCAACTTGCTTATTTTGTTAATGTATTAACCAAGTAACCTGCCTAGGCACAATTGTGACTTCTAGGAGAACTGTTTGGTTAACTTTAATATTGTAGACAAATAGCTTGATATAATCAAAGTCTAAACTACAGGCAGAAGCTTGTGAGCTGATGATATTCTTAATTATCTGCACCAAACTGCCATGCAATCTACTCAAATATATTCATACCTGTGTGCACAGAACACAAAAACATATGGGGATATGCAAATACACTTTAAACATAAAAAGGCTTATAAGCTGTATATCCAAGCAATAAAGATCTGGAATACCACAACGCCATCATGGCTGATGTCATTTGAAGCTATATCATCCATTATAAACAACAGGATTATCTGAAAATCAAAAGAACATGTGTAAGCAGCATCCATTTCAGTGCAGGGAACAACTTAACTTGTTAGTTACACAAAAGTACAAACTGCAACCATATATATCAAGATGCAAACTGTAACTGCTATGTATCTCTTGATTTTTTATAACAAAGCTTTCATTTTCCCATCTTCATCTCCATCTCTGTATGCATCTTATCATGCTTAGCTGCAGAATCACCACAAAATAAGCAGAGAACCAAAATAAAAACATAAGCTGTGCGTTTTGTACTGATGTTCCAATAATTACTGTAGCAAATCAGCTAGATGTCTTAAACAGAATGCAGCTACTTAAGCAGACTTGCAGCTTTACTGCAGTTATGAACATTAAAGATTGGTTGGATTAATTTTTAAACCCCAAAACCATACATGAAGGCAAAAACAAAACAAAAAAAGTATCTCCATGACATCCCTGTACCAGAGCTTCCCTTTCAAAAGTTAATTGAACAGAAATTAGCCATTATTAGAACAGATACAGTGTCAGGTGCCATTTTTTGATCATTCTTCTGTCAAGTTTTATCATTAGCAGTTGTTCCAGCCTTCATTTTTCATTTCCAACCCCAGAACTACTACTACATCCTGATGTCACTGACAAAAGGAATGGACTGGTCACAGTTTGGATCCAGTGTGCTCTCAACTGTTTAGAATGTGAGATATATTAAACTTAGGACACAAATGATCTCATTATGCCCCCCCCCCGAAATAGCCAAGCTTGGATCACAAAAGCATAGCAAACAAAGTTCATATTGCACAAGTTTGAGTATCCAGTAACTTGGAACATTATGTACTAAAACTCACACACTGTGCTAAAATTTAGCAATAGAACAGAATGAATGCCACTCCAGGTGATTGGATTAATTTTCCAGTTGCTGCCACTGCTGTGCAACATTAGGTGGGTGCTGCACTCCTGAGTGTCCCAGCCTTCAGATGAGAAGTTAATCCAAGATCCCTTCTGTTGGAGTTGGTAGTATCTCAGGTGGATATAAGATCACATGGTACTTACTGAAAAACATAGAGGTTCTTTATTTTATGCAACATAAAACATTATTCACATATTTAAATATTTCCAAACATTGCATATTTACAGACACATACATACACATTTCTATTTCTTACTATTTTTTATTTTTCTTAAAACAACCTCATTGTTATTCATCTATAACTGATATCCACTCCTTCTGATTTTTCACAATATATCTGCCAAAATCCATTTCCCATTAAACTTAAACAACATTGTATTCAGTCTTTGATTCAAAATAACCCATATTACATAAAAATAATTCCTATCTACCCTTCTTGCCTATTCTTTTTTATTATTTTTATAATATCCAGACATAATCATATTCATATCTATATCATTTATATCATCAATATTCTCAAAACATTCTTTATACAACTTTTTCCAGAGTTTTGCCACTCTTATAAATTTCAAAAAACATGCTCTGTTGTCTCTTCCTCCCACAAAATAATTACACCCTTTCAACTTTCTTTTATATGGCATATTCCCCTTTCCTGGTAAATTATTTATTACCAGCCTATAGAGGAAATCCTGACACTCTACTATCTTGGTACCCAAATTGAACAAAGAAAACATCCACACAAAGGCACCACAGGAAATCTGAATCTTCTTAAAGGAAGTTTAATTTTTGAGAGATTTCATTCACAAGGGACTTTATCAGAAAACTGACCAACTGACTGGAAGACAACTTTATAGTACAAACTGACCAATCAGAAATGTCAAACAATAATAAATTAAGACAATAGCAGTAATAAATTAATTAAGACAATAGTAGACCTGAAAGGTAAAAAAGCACTGAATTATCACAGCACATAAGCATAACTCAATACAAAATAACATAATATTAAAAAAACAATTATAAAAACATTTTATATAAATGGTATCACTCAGGCCAAGAAACATATCGGCCCGCATCTTAAGCTGTCACAATATTTCTTTTTTAAGTTGCTGCTTCTTAAAACAACCCTCCCTAAGATCTGTAGACAAATACTCTAAGACAACAACATAGAACTTCTTAAAGGAACCACATGTTAAAGTGTGTCTATATAAGGGACTGTTGGTATCTTTGCTCTTAATAACACACAAGTTTTCTTTAACTCTTCAAGATAACTTTATGGCAGTCATGCCAATGTAAAATGTATCACAATATGAACAGACAGGAATGTAAATCAAACCAGTGGTGTTACAATCATAATGTACTTTAATTGTAATGCTTCAGTCCATATGAGACAAAACAATGACAGAGCCTTCAAGTATAAAATTACATGCCCTGCAAAAACTGCACTTAAACATACCCACTTTTTTATATGTGAGGGGCAAAGATATCTTAGTGTTTGTGTTCCCCAACCAGT
Source organism: Protopterus annectens (assembly GCF_019279795.1). Classification (NCBI taxonomy): domain Eukaryota; kingdom Metazoa; phylum Chordata; order Ceratodontiformes; family Protopteridae; genus Protopterus; species Protopterus annectens. Next base: position 753,249,368 of record NC_056730.1, on the reverse strand, counting down.
GCTTCATGCACTTATATTTTTTTGCACACATATTTGAGGGAGGGACGCACTACTGTGTATACATTAGGGTTCCCTTGGAAAATTTTCCAGTTGTGTGTGATAATATTTCTAATGTTACTGTCATCAACAGTCATCTGCAAAATAAAACTATTGTTGTATTTAACATAAGTACTGTTCTTCTGAGGTAGACCCGACACCAGAATGGGAGGAAACTGTCTCTATTCTGCTTAATCTCCTCATCAGTCTTAACCAACAGGCCTAAATCATAGCCCCTACTGCAGAATAATGTAATAATATAATTGCTCCCTTTGGAAAAAGTTACCAAAGTCAGTTGTCAATCTAGACAATCAGATCTTCTGACCTCTGGGAATATTTATTTTCATAAATGTGGGATGAGCACTAAGGTAATATAAATAATTGTTAGAAAAATAAGGTGTTCTGTAAATCCCACTAGAAAAACTCAAATTGGCAGCATCCCAACTAACTACCACATCCAAATATGGAATACTTTCTCCTACTTGGCCCAGGACAAAGCTTAAAAAGTTAGTATTATTATTATTATTAATGGCATTAACAAATGCATTGATCTGATCTAAAGATGCATCAATAATAAAAAAACAGGTCGTCCACAAACCTCTTATACATCTTAACATGTATTTTAAAAAATGGAAGGTTTTTTAGAAGCTGGGTCTACCACCACCCCATGTCAAGGTTAGCAAAAGAGAGTGCAACTGTGTTACCCATGATAACACCCTTGAGCTGTTGGTAATATTTAGCATTAAATATAAAAAAGTTGTTTTCTAACATTATTTCCATTAACTCACAACAAATGCTAACCATAACATTAGAAACAATGGTATATTTAACCAAAACTAACCTCAGGTATTTAACACATTCAGCAATAGGTATACTGGTGTAAAGAGATTTAACATCCAAGATAAATAACTTAAATTCTGAAGTGTCTGAAGTAAAAGACCATAAAGAATCCCAAAAAATGCCAGGAATCCTTGATATAACTGTCCAATGTCTGCACCAGGGGATTGAAAAAGTGATCTAAAAAGTGATACACTTTCAGTTACACTCCTAAATGCATAAACTATTGATCTTAAGGGCAGTGGAAAAACCCGACTATGCAGTTTAGGAATTCCAAAAAGGACTGCTATTTTAGGATGCTCAATGTAAAGAAACATTAGCAGTCAAAAGAAGTCAAATCATTGGCTAGCAAGTCAAGAGGACATTATGAACATACTTATACCACAAATGATTGTCAGCCAAAGTCACAGATCTGTATTCCAAAGGGTTGGTTAACATCCTTTCAATTTAGATTGATACATAGTAACTGCACCACTTCCTTTATCAGCTTTCATGAACAGTAAATCAAGTCTATTACTTAAGTTCAACCAAGGCTTATTTTTTGTTGGCTAAGTTAAAAAAAGGTATTTTCAGTTTTACCTTCAGCCATTCTCAAAATGTCCTGCTCATACAAATCGTGAAGGGAGAGATAGTAGCCTGTAATGGAGGTTTGAAGGATCTAGATTTCTTAAAAATGCATTTCTCATTGTACGCACTGTCCTGAAAAACATAAGCTAAATTAAGCTTTCTACAAAACAGTTTCAAATTGAGCAACTTGTTTTCAACACTTCCTCTTATACTAGGTATAAAAGACAAACCTTTCTGAAGAAGACTAATTTGTATACCATTAAAGTTCTCTTTGGTGAAGTTGTAAATGTCTGATAGACTGAAATGTTCAAAAAATTCATTAGTTGAAACAACATGTGCATTGATTGGTCAGAAGTGTCTCCCGATTCTGAATAGAAGCAGTCCATTTGCTGACTATAATCTTGGATCTCTCTACCTGTCCATGCTGACCAGCATCCCTACCATCTTCTGAAGGAAATTCAGTGCCATCACTGCTGAAAATGTTGTTGTCTCCAAGAACACCAGTTAGTGGAAAAGCATTACCTTCATCCCTTGTGGATGAAAGCGCTCAAAAATAACCTTCCTTTAAGAAGATTCCATTTTCCTCTGGTGCCTATCTGAATGTTTTCTTTGCTTAGTTTTGCTATTCATCATCTGATATATATATATATATATATATAGAGAGAGAGAGATGTAGACATAGATATAGATATATACACTATTTACAAATCGCATTCTTCTTTTACATTTAGCGTCATCATATAAAACACATATTTATTTTTAGACCCCACCCCAATTTCTATACCCAAAACCTTATTTTTTTCAACATCATTGCCAAGTTCCAGCTTTCATTAAATGTGATTTCCTTAACTCTCTGGTTCCAGATCAAACACAATATAACAAAACATTTTTTTTATAAAACCTTTCAGCCTCTTTCTTCCTTTTGTTTCTATAATACCCAAATTCGATCATGTCCATGTTTAAATTGTTCAGGTCACATTTTTGATCTTTTATATTCTAAAAAAAAAACATGTTCATAAGTTTCAAATTCTCCTTTTACAAACTCTTTATATATTTTTATATGACATATTCACCTTGACTGGTAATTTTTGTATAGACAACCTCCATAAAAATTATTGACCTTCTATATGTCCTTTACATCTTTTCATTCTTGCGGTAATAGAATTCCTTTTCTCAATGTTTAATTCTTTCCAAGAATATATCTTATAATATTTTTTCCATAATCTTGTCATACCATTCTTTTCTATTATTATTATCATTTTCTTTCATATTTATTTTCACAAGATAATCTTATATTGATACTTTTCAATTTATTACACCTCCTCCTTTTTTGTATTAAAATAGTCAACCACTTAGTTTTATACTTCAAACTTAATATTTTCATTAATAAGGAAACCTCACTGTCCTTTAAACATTTCATTAATGTATATACGTTTAATGATGGCATATACACTATGGGGTTTATTAACCCTAAATCTCCTTTTTTGTTTTTCATATATAACACCCCTTTTTTCACAGGGTTCAAACTCGATCCTCAAATAAAAGAAAATATTATATTATATTATATACATCTTTAAGTTTAATGGAACAGTAAAGATACTGCCTAAATAAATAATCTTTGCTAACAGTGCAGAATTAATGAAATAACTTTCTTTAAAGGCAAGCCTAAAAGACTTCAAACACACACGTGTATTTTACTTCCTATATTTTTTCTTTCCATATAGACTTTATAATATTTTCTTTACCGAAGGTTATTCCAAGGATCTTAATTTTTTCCTTATTAAATTTAACTCCACTAATCCTTCCCTCAAAACTAAACCTTGACTTTTGTATTTATTTAATACAAAACCAATAAACTGAATAAATGTTTGCATTTGTTTTATCACTGTATCCATACTTGCTTCATTTTTTGCTGTAATAGTAATTTCATCTACATCTAATTCAACAAAATGGGCACTTTTATCCCTTCATTAGAAATATAACTCATAACATCCATGCCCTTATTCATATATGTACATATTCCATTCATTACTAATACAAATAATGTACCACTCAATGGACATCCTTGCCTAATACCCTTCTCTAACTTTATGTCTTTTTTCAACCATCCATTTATCATAATCTTCACAGTAATAACTTATATGCTGATATACACATGTTTTTAATCCTCTTACTTCTATTATATATCCCATAATATTGAGTGATGAAACAAATCAGATGTTTTGCTTAAATCTCCTGTCATTACTTTTGCCTCAACATTTCTAACTATTGTACCATCTACTAATTCCCTAAAGATTAATAATAAATCTTGAACTTTTTTTATATTTTATACCAAACACATGCTCATTTACATTACCTACTTTTTCTTCTATCCTTTTTATAATATTTTCATAAAAATCTTATAATCCATATTATTTAATGCAATTATTCTGCAATTCTGTATTTCTTCCATATAAACCTAGTGATACTTCTACATAGCTCTTTATACATAAAACATTTAACAATTCATTTAATACCTGTATAAATATTGTTTTTGCTGTTCAGTCAAATTTTTATACATCTTATATTCTTTTCCATCTGGTCCTGAAGCTGAATCTAAATTCATTACTTTTATTACCTGTTCTAGTTCTTCTATTTTTATATCTTTTTATAAGTCATTATTCTTTATGTAAGAAAATGTATGTACCTCCCATTCCTTCTGTGTTTTTGTTCTCTGCTCTTTAAATAATGTCCTAATATGTTCTTTAACTATATTCATAATCTCCACTTGTGTATTATGCATTGTACCTTCAAGAATCTTTCATTTCCCTCATTGCACTAATATTCTCTTTAATTATTTTACTTAAATATGGTGCAATTTCTTCTTGTTTTCCTTTCAAAAAGTATCCTTGCTTGTACAATAAATATTCTATTTTTTTTCTTATTTGATTCATATACCTTCTGTTCCTGAATAAAAAAATGTTCATTATTCTTCGCTAGACAATCAATCATATTATTGTTTAAATTCTTATATTTTATTTTTCCCATGAATATTTTGTCTTTCTTCCAAGTCACAAAGCATTTTTTATATTTCAGTTTAAAATGTAACCACCATTCTGATGAATCTTTATAAAAGTCTCTCATTTCTACATGATCTTATCATAGTCTCATAATCACTTTTTTCCATTTCACATCCCATTTCACTATATTTATTCTTTTTATACCTTTTTGTATTTTTATATAATCATCATTTCCCTTTACCATAATCCAAATTGCCCTGTGATCTGAAAACCCTGCCAGTAATACTCCTTGTTTAACTATTACTAAACTATCTAACAATAAAAAAAATATCTTTTTCTGTTGTTTTCTCCCCTCTTCTATAATTTCAACTCTCTAGATTCTATATTTCTAACTGTCCATATTTTATAATGTCCTTTACTAATTTAGCATCATAAGCCTTATTGTTTTATCTTAGATTGCAATTAATGTCCCCTTCTACAATTTTCTCCATATTAACTGCTACATTTTGGGGTCTACATTAGTTCGCCAAAACTCATCTTCAGCTAACACCATTTCATCCACACGTATTCAGCAAAAATAACTTCCACAATCTGCTGAATTTTCCAAGGGCAAAGAAGTAGTTGAGCAACTACACAACTTTGCCCTTTTCTCCACTGTAGAGTGATCTCAGAGTTGGTATACATAGTTGAGAGGTTGGCAAAGCATCCCCACAGTAGGAAGACCATTTGCTACCACTGCCACTTGGGTGGGTTTTATTTCATTATTTGTGGGTTCTTTTGTGTTGTGGGGCAATTTTTTTATCACCGTTGGAAAGTTCAGCGAATTGCAGAAGCGATTTTTGCTGAATACATGGCAATGTAAAGGTGTTTGCTGAAGATAAGTTTCAACGAACTAATATAGACCCACATATTACATTATCTATCTAAGCATCTATTCCTGCTCCTTTTTTATTACATATGCACATATTGCAATAATTCTCATAACATGCTTCCTCCATCTTATGTCAATAACAGTAATTCTACCTGTTATGACAAATGTAACATCTAATACTTTAATTGTATCTTTATATAATATAAGTATTCCTGAGCAGGTCTCTATCCTAAAATCCCATATCCCATTTTTTTCTCCAACACACTTTGGCTTGACATCTTTCTAATTTTGACAAAAATCTAACATCTTCTAGTATAATAACATCACTATCTATCTTTTTACACCACTCCAAAATTCCTATCCTTCTTCCCAGCTTCTTAAAACTATTTACATTTAATGCCAAAACATTACACATAACTCTACTTTAAATAATATGTAATCATTCTTTCTCTTTCTTTTTTCTTTCTTCTGCATTTTTCTTTTTCCTTTCTCTCATGCTTTTATCATCTGAATTTCTTTTTTGTTTAACTATATTCCATTTAACACCATCATTCTCACTTAAACCTAACTCTTCATTTTCAATATTTTCTATATATAAATCTTCCTTCACTTTATCTTTTTGTATTATTTGTTCCCTATCGATAATACTACTACCTTTTTTCCATTTTTTTCTGCTTCTAATTACTTTTCTATGACTTTATCCTTTTTACTTTCTTCCGCTGCTTCCTCTGTTATGTCCAAAACGACTTCATTTTCTCTTTCTTCACACTCCCTCCCCCCCAGATGTCCTACTATTTTAAATTTATAACATTTTGGTTCATATCGTTTTGTGTCATGTCCTATACCCCTGTATGTAAAACATCTTCTTTTGTCTTTTTTTTTTGTACTCTTTTTTTCACACTTGTTAATTAAATGATCCATTTTTCCACACAAAAAAACACATTTTGGCTGTCCCCAATATCTAACTAAGCCTGTTACTTCCTTCAACATTAATAATACTTGTAATATGCTCAATTCTGTCATTTTCCAGTTTCAGTATCACATTGCAGTCTCACGCCCCAGTCCATAAACCTTTGTTATCATATATTTCTGATAAATTTAGTACATCATTACATAGCTATAATAAATGCTTTTTAAAAGTCTCATTTTCAACTTTAGTTCTGATCTGAATATAATTTTTTTTAATTTCCCTAAAACAGGGCTTTAGTACATATAAGTTCAATGGTGAATAATTTTTCTTTTTTTTCATATTCCTCAATAAATTTTCCCATTATCTGCCCAGTTTTGGTGTTTTTTTTATTTTTTTTTGGGGGGGGGATTATAGTTTGGATATGGCTGTTGGATTTTAAATGTTCATCAGTGATAACACCAAGCAGTTTAGTATTTGATGCAATTTCAGTGGGAAAAGTATTACATTTTTCTTTCCCAATATATATAAAAGACTAAGTTCATTGAGCTTTAAATCCCAGAACAGTTATAAAATTGTCCAATACATAATATCTGTCTATTACAGTCTAATTTTGCTCTTATTTTCAAAGTAGGTCTCCTCTTCATTTAAAAGCAGCTTTACTTAGAGTGTGTCTTTGTGCTCCTTTTTTTACTTACTGTCAGTGTAACATAAATTTTAATTGCTTCATTCTGTGCTACCACAAAACCAGACACTCTCTTGCACCTTTTCTGCTTTACTTTCTGTCACTGCTGTGTGAGTTTTAACTGCTGCACTGTCTGCTGTCACATCACCTGTTTCCTTTTCCACATTACCGTCCTCACCATTTATGAAAAAAGCTGTCTGACATCTCACTCCATGAAACAGAACTGTCAGCTGGATCATCCTGCCCGATTATTTTCAACAGAACATTATCTGTGAGCCCTCCTGATGCCAGTTCTATTATCTGCACCACTCCAATGGAATGATTTACTTAATTTTCCATCGAGACAGCTAAATGCTGCTCATTTATTTCATCTGCCACCCAGGAATCTTTATCAGCATTCTGATTCTCCATAACAAATACATTTCTCTCCAAATTCTCATTTCCACATCCAGACTCTCCATAGCTTTTCTGTCCTCTTCTGTGCTGCTGCTTCTTCTCTTAGACTTCTTCCTTGATGCTGTAGCAGCACTCTAGCACTACCTAGCAGCTCTAAAGTGAAAAGAGTAGGGGGAATTCACTGATTCCCTGGCCAAATTTTCTCTAGTAATATAAGTACCATCCTGGATCTCCATTGAAAAGTGGCCATTAGCATAATTTGACTAACTTGGTCAACAAAGGAAAAAATAAATATTTTTTGTAAGGAAGGTTAGAACCTCTGCATCATGCATGTTGGGGGGCATCATTTCATCACCCCTCCTCACTTTGTTATTCTCACTCCATAAACACTGCAACTTGGTGAAAGAATGACACTGATAGATAGTGTCTCAGTGTGGCCAACTACCTCTTACACAAAAAATGGGCATTAACTTCTCACTTATATGAGGCTAGAGGCAACATGACATGAGCAACTGCAACTCAAGATTTTGTGTTCATAAAACTGTGCTACAAGTTCAGGTAAAGCAAACAGCTGTATGTAAGCCCAGCCAATGCCTTTGTATAGCGCTCATCCTTGCTATTGGAGCTAACAGTTCCCAACATTCTGCCATACTTGGTCCTACCCCCAATGAAATCTGCCTACCCCTGCCACATCTTGTGTGATACAGAGTTAAAAACATGTTCAGATGCAGGTATAAAGACAACATTGCATGGTATATGTCAGCTATCCATAGTACTCTGTGAATCTAGGTTTGCACAAACTGCCTGAGATGAGCCAGATATTGGTTTATTCTTTTCCACTCTGTGTCCAGAAACATCAGAAGCCTTTTTTATGGTGTGCTCCATGTTCTTCCCCAAATTTCATATGAAGCTCCAGTTTTATAATTACCTGTGTTGTCCTTTAAGTCAGTTTTAAAGACAGAACCCCCTAGACCATCTCCTAGAACTTCATTGTGTGTTGTGCACCCAGTAATTGCTTGGCTGGTAACTGAATAGGACTTTAACTATCCCTGGAGAGTACCATTTGATCCAGCATGTTGTCATGGTTCTGAAGTTTTTATATATAATCATATTTTTGGTTAAAATGTCCTTCTCATAGGGTAGCGGTCATAAGTAAAGTAAACTGAATATTTAATCTTCATCATCATCATCATCATCTCCCCTTTCTCCATTTTTCTACATGGGGTCAGGGTGTCGTTTCAGTTGTCACCACATGTTTCAATCCAGTGCCACTCTCCTAGATTCTTTGGCTGTCATGCCTGACTGTCACAGGTCTTCCCTTAAACAATTATACTGTCTCTTAGCTGAATGTTCTTGCTTTCACTTGCCGTCTTCCTGTCTCTCCCAAAAATCTTCTTCACCAATTCATCTTCTGTTTTCTTGCACATGACCAAACCAGCATAATCTATTTCCAATGTCTATCTATGCATTTCACTTCTTTTCTGATATTCTTATTTCTTCATCTGTCCCACAGTGTGCATCTCACTGCCCATCTCAGGCACTTCATCTCCATCGCATCAAGATTCCTCAACTGCTCTGTCTTCATGGCCTAGCTTAGTGTGTCATGCAGAAGCACTGGTCATTCCACTACTTTGTACACTTTAATTTTCAGCTTCTTTAACATTCTTCTTTCACATATTACCCCGATACTCCATAACTGAAAATTTGATTCTGATATCCAATGAGAAAACAAACATCCATCAAATTAATTTCTACATTGGTATTATCCAATTGTGGTAGTAAAGGACTAGAGATTATCAATCACGCAGCGGAATAAAGAAAATAAACAGTGTTAAGTGAGATGCCAGTCCATCACAGGATACATCCTCATATGTACTCACATTTCCAAACACAGTTAGGCTCCATATACAATTGCCACCCCACCTGGTAGTATGTATTTGAAATGTTAAAAAACAATTAAAAAAACAGTGCAAACAGTGACATAACATGCAGGAAAAACCTACCAGTCACCCCATGGAAAGATTCAATCCAGGGAATGAAGAATTATGAGGCAGCATTGAAGCTGCCTATTTGTATTTTTTCACTGCTTTCCCTGAATTTGATACTGTGTCAGAATGCTATTGAGTATGTTTTTGTATTGCAAATGCTCGGCAAATGAATGCAATGTTCGCATTGTTTCCATAGAAATTTTATACCTGAGCCACAAAGTATCATTTTACATAACAGCTGACAAAAGTGACATCCAACAAAAAGTTAATGGGTGATCTAAAAAATACTGTACCTCACACTGAAGAAATGAAAAAAAAGTATGAGTAAATATTGATATTTTAAATACTTATTTACATATAGCTTTGCAATGTTTTATTTTTGAAATTACATTTCCAATGTACGCTAGGTGAGCATGGAATTGTCTTTCAACACGTATATTAGGTCCAATTACAAAACATCATTTGTCACATTTCATTGATTATATGTCAGTTTCAATCACTGGTGGGAAAATGCATACTTAAAAATGCAGTCCTGCTTTCAGAAGGGAAAGTAATGGGCACTTTTTTATTTTCCATTTCTAATAATGTCACTTTATATCTTGGCTTTTTAATGACCCCAGCCAAGCAATAGAAAAAAATTATATATCAGGTACTAACAAGCCACCATTCTGCAATAACACATGCTTTTGCATGGAGTGAAACTCTGGAATTCTTCCCAAGTTAATTAATTCTAACTCTGGTAGATCAGTTTGCTTCTAAGACAAACTGTTGGTATTCAAGAGTCCTTGGAGAATCCCGCTGCTTTTGCATGTATTTATTATCATTATTTTTAGCTGCTTCTGTGAAAAATGCTGAAATTAAAGCTTGGAGTTTGCCATGTATTTATTTAAAATAAAACTCTAACTTGTTTAGACAGCTGGATTTACTGCTATCACTTTCCCTGGAGAAGTATGCAGAATAGTGTTTCCAGTATATTCTTGGATGAAAGAGTATAACAGAAAGATAATTAAATGTTAGTTATTAGAAGTGCAAAGTCCAATGATTGTCTTAAATCTTCATCTCTCTGAAAGTACTACTGTCACACACATACACACACGCGCGCGCACAAGCACGTGCACACACAACATCAACTGCTGCTGAATACACAGGTACATATACAACACTCCTTATAAACAACAACAACTACCTGGAGCCTAAAGCAAGCATGGCCTAATTGAACTGTTGAATTTTCAATGAAGAAAGTTATGTATTAATGAAATATAAGGTGGATGGTTTATTTTAACATGTCTTTTTCTGTTTATATTGAGGACACAGTCATTGATATGCAAACCAGCCAATAGCCTCCTCTGCAGCAGAACTTGACTCTACTTTATGCATATACCAGCCATGTTTCTCTTTTTTCTGAACTTATAAAGATGGAAGACAGACTTACTATTGCTTTTGGTCACATGGGACAGGTAGGGTCAGAACTGCTGCTTTTTCTCTTCGGCCATAGTCACAGTGTTTTACTGATGTAGATGGGATGGCAAGACTGAAAAAGTATAACTACTTGTCTGATGAGTAATATCTGTATAAAAAGAATGCGGTTCCATCCTGATGTAATCACATGCTATGGGTTTAATGATCACATGGTCTATGTGAGCAGTGTTTGGATGCAATGCAGCAAAGAGTCGGCACTGACGTTTTAAATAAAGCCTAGTGAAGAGCGATAAGGCCACACTTCACTTGTTTTACTTTGAAAGCACTTGTCAATAAAAGTACAGTGCAGTTATTGTTGGAGTTTTGTCTCTGCTTAATAAATTTTGTTTGGGCCAGAGCTGCATCACTCTAGAACCCATTGTCCATTCCTGGTTTACATGGTACATACAATATATCATCTATGTTTCAGTGATAGTAGGCTACTAAACTCCTACAAGGAGAAGACGTTCTAGAGCTAAAAGAAAAAAAATTGCTTCCTTTTGCTAGAAATCCGAGTATGGCCATTACTCCAAATCTTTGTGACCTTAAAATTGATTGCAAAAGTTATTCAGACGTGGAAAGTTGGTAATATATTCTGTAGTATGTGCTACATGTAGGCTGACGAATTTTAATGAATGGTCAGATTCAGTTTTTCGTAGTCAATAGGATACAATTCAGTATAGTATGTTTTACTATATGAATCCTGACTCAGTCTAAATGTACACTTGGTATCTTTTTTTGTCACATTTGCCCAAGACTCACTGGAAGCTAATGATGATTATTAAAATGGGATAAAGATGAAAACAGCTGCGCTACAAAGGATGTAGTGAAACAGAATCTGATAAAGCCAGCAGTCTCCTAATCAACAAATAATGTGGACTTTAGGTAAAGTCACTGAGTACTATTAGAAAAAATAAGATATATGTGTACAAAAATCACTGTAAAAGTAATGAGCTCCAGAAAAAGACTGCGAGTGCTATGCAAGTTTGAAAAGTTTTACAGAATAAAATCTGTCTACGTATACGTGTGCACATACAAGTATGCATGGGTATGAGTGTGTGTGTGTGTGTGTGTGTGTGTGTGTGTGTGTGTGTGTGTGTGTGTGTGTGTGTGTGTGTGTGTGTGTGTGTGTGTGTGTGTGTGTGTGTGTGTGTGTGTGTGTGTGTGTGTGTGTGTGTGTGTGTGTGTGTGTGTGTGTGTGTGTGTGTGTGTGTGTGTGTGTGTGTGTGTGTGTGTGTGTGTGTGCGTGCAAGGGTGTGGTGAGAGGAGGAGGCAGTAAGTGTCCTGGGAGGTGTCTGAAGGCTATTTGTGTGAGTATGGGTCAGGAAAGGGGCAGATGACAGTGCAGATCACTGAATGGTTTGAAAATGCCTGAGGCTTGAGAGGCACAACCTACAAATCTATCAATATTGCAATGCTATATTTTTTACAGCATAAATATCACCATCATCATCATCATCATCATAAGGCAGAATTTATAGTACAAAGTCCTCCAAGTGTGAAGGGGCTATTTAACTTAAATGTATATAAGAAGCAAATTTAGAAAGCACTTCATTCATTTGCAGTCACTTCCCTCCCTAATTAACCAGGTGGTTAATCTTGTTTCAGATCATTCTAACTAATGTTCATCTATTTTGCCCTCAGCTCATTTTGTACCTCTGTACTATAAATTATATTCTGTTATATTAAATTATTGATTTGAAATGCATTTCTCTCAATATAGAGGACCAAGTTGAAAATTTGCTTCTCTAAGCAAATTTTATCTTAAGTATAGTGACATTTTAAAGACATGATAAAGTCTACAGCTTTTTTAATTTAATTATCCATTACCATAATATTTTTCTTGTTTAACTTGAAGGCATGCATATTTAAGTTGCACCTTCAACTAAAGGACTGTCCCCCTGCTTATTTTAGTTTCTATTGTGTATGGTGATACAGTTGTTTCTGCCTAAATATCCTGCTACATATTAGAACCTGTCTGTATTTGCTGTAGTTCAATCCATCAGTCTGCAGCTATCAATATTTACGTTTGTGTTGTTTATTTTGTGCATGTGTATTATAATATTTTGCCACACATCCATTTAATTGAATTTGTTGTATTTCATTACATCCATCTGCTGCCATATCTACCTATTAGCTCTACATTTTATTTAGTTATTTATTTATTTTGTATGTGGACTTTAATATCTTATTTTTTATTCTACAATGTATGATCTTAAAGAGGAAACTCACTATTTAAATCCCTATTTATGGGCTGACCATATCCGTCTTCTCTTAATTAGATTATTCCTGTCTGATTTTAGCATCTCTATACGCGTATCATGTATTACATTTTCAGTGAGCTTAATTCTGATTCTGGAACCAGAAGAGGAGTCTTGTTTCATTTGCATTGCAGTTTCAGGAATTTTCAGACTAGGTTCAGTATTTCCATAGTGGGTCTGAGGTTTTTCTTTAGTGTTCCATTAAGGTGGTCTTATGTCAAGCTGTTGTACTTATACAGATGTTGTCCTGCATGGGTATTATAAGTTTACCTTCATATTACAATGCAGCGTAACCAGTTTATTTTAGTTCTGCTTTTCATGTGCGATGCTGACATTTTCTTCTTGTCACCTGACCAGTATTTAAGTCCCTCATAAGAGGAAACTCTTCACTTATTCTGTGATTTGATGCTAATATTGCTAATATTTATTCAAAGGTTCATAAATGTGTGTTAGGCTAATGACCACTGGGGCCTTTTAAGCCTAGCCATGCATCCACAATCTCTGACAAGCTCTGGTACAGTACATAAGTGTAAGCAGGGGCTTGGGAGAGTAACCATTGCAAACAGTGGTCTGGGAGATGATTCATTTACAGGCTGCTTGTTGCCATTAGAGATATAAGTGCCAAACCAGGGCTGAATTTCATTTTCAATATCCAAATGTCTAAATTATACTTAAATTGGATTTGGGAGGAACTCTGCTTGACATGGATAAGGAGCTTGTCCCAGAGAAGGGGTAGTCTCTGGGATACATACCTGTATCTACAGCAGGTCCTATTTATATCAAAGGCAAGGTTGAAGTCTTTAGAATGGGTAATCTGGTGCTGTTTGTTTTGTGGATATGCAAGAAGTCCATTAGAATTGGGTCTGGCAATGCCTTGCATGTCAGGCATAGCTCTTCCTTCAATAGCCTGTTGGAGATAGAATACAGAAACAGGCCTTTGAGGTGGTCTGCACAGGACATGTTATTTACCTCCTGTATTCTTTTAGTAAGGAACCTCTGTGGATATTCCAGTTGTTGGTTGTGCCTGGTTAGGTAGATGTAAAATGGTAGTTCTAATGAGTGCCCAATGCATTAGAACAATGACCTCCTTCGGCATATATGTCATACCTTTGTTTATAAGTTGCTCACAAAGATTTATATCAAAAGAATTTCTTCTATCAAAACAAGTGTTTGAATCATATCATCGCTGTTTCAAAAAAGATGCATTGCCCAGGATTTGCCAAAAACAGAAGAAAGACAAATAAATGGGACTGAATTTTGTAAGTTCATGAAAGTTATTTCCAACAACACAGCATGCCAAAGGAAGACTTCAGCACACCAGCTGCAGATGTGATTTCAGAAAACATGCTGAAAGCACTTCGACTATTTAGATACTCAGTGTGGGATAATTACAGATTCCACGCATGTTCGTTTGATTCTAAAACACATCACACTCACTCAGCACAACTGACAAACTGCAATGCTGACTCTCTTTCTAAAATCCTCAGGGTATATTATAAATAGCTTCACAGACCTCAAGCAACAGAAGCTACTACTATGGATTCCGCTGAATTCTGTAACAATACTAAAAAAAGAACATAAAAATGTAATCTGCAGTTAATGCAGTACAACAAGCTGCAGTGATATAAGCCATAGATGAGGATGTGACTGTGAACCATAGAAGGCAGCCAGCTAGAGTCAGAGCAAGGCTGAAATTAAACCAGTAGTCAGACCAGTAAATAATCGGCAGGTACTGGCTTGACAGACAACTGGTGTAGGCTATCTGTAACATTTCTGCCCCACACTTGTCTATGTATACCCGGTGAGGAAACTCCATCCCCCTTGAAACCAAAGTATGTATTAGACTGAGTGTACTTACATCTAGAACATTCCAGAGAAACATGGAGGATGCTGTGGGTGTGTCACAGATAGCTGCCAGTCATATTCAGGCAAAAGTCCTACCCTCATGCAGTGGAGAACTTTAATGTGCAAGTTTTACATCATTGCAAACTTCCTTCACATACTCAGTCCAATAGATTGCACCATGCATATCTATCAAGACACCAGTACATCCTGAAGCAGACCAATACATAAACAGAAAGTATTGGCCATCCCTGAACTGCCAGGTTGTGTGTACAGCATCACAAATATCATGGCAACACACCCTGGAACTATCCATGATGCTGCCATATGGAGGGAAGGTGGACTGACAGCTGCATTCCAGCAAAGTGAAATACCTGAGGGACTTTTACTGGGTAAGTACAAGAAAACAGTTAGGATATAAACTAAGGATACCTCTCCTAACAACCTATGCTGACTAAATGCGTTTTTATTCCCCACAACAGGTGACTGTGGTTATCCACTTGAACCATGGCTAATGATAGCATACCATGAACCATGCAACCCTGTAGAAGAGGGCTACAATAGAGTACAAGCAAAAACCATAAGCACCATAGAACTTGTGCTTGGTGTACTGAAAGCTAGGTTCATATGTCTAGACACATCCAGGAGTACACTACAATGCACACCTGAGAAGGCCTTACAGCTGCAGGTATAGGTGAATTACCCCATGAACTCCAGATGTCTGAAGAGGACATCCTACATGTATCAGAAAAGGAGGAGGAGGACATAGGGGGCAGACAATGCAGGCATAGGCAAGGTAGGGCATGACCGCAAGTTCAGGCCCTCACAACACAG
Organism: Protopterus annectens; assembly: GCF_019279795.1. NCBI lineage: Eukaryota > Metazoa > Chordata > Ceratodontiformes > Protopteridae > Protopterus > Protopterus annectens. The sequence goes on along the minus strand of NC_056730.1, from coordinate 753,233,687 downwards.
CAGCATCTGTACCACAACTTTGAGTCATGATAAGTCACCCATACATGAATACACAGATTAAACAATGATGTTCAGGTGTTGACCCACCACATAATGCATGGATTACATCTAATGGCAATAACCCACTAGAAGTGCACACTGAACATTAGACATAACAATATAATCATAAATATAACATATAACATTATGAACATATACAAATCTGTCACAACAGGAATCATCAACTCAGAGCATAACTGACACAGGTTTATTCCATCTTTTGATTAGTTCACTAATGTTGGTTATTAAATTATTGTAGTTTAGTTTAATAGACTGTTTCCATGTACTCTTTATACTGACACCCAAATATTCTAATACATCATTCTCCCAATTAAACATCTATTTTCTCTTAGGTTTTTGTTATACATCTTTTTGTTAATTAGTAATGTTTTGGATTTATTATGATTAAATTTAAGCCCTGAAATTCTTTCAAACTTGCTTAAGTTATTTATAACATCATGCAAATAACCATCAATATCATCCAACATTAACAACATATCATCAGCAAACAATTGTATCTTAGGACAATAGTCCTTATTAATTTGAAAGCCTTTTATATTTTGCTTGTTTCTGATATATGTAGCAAAAGGTTCCATTGAAAGAGCAAACAATAATGGTGACAAAGGACAACATTGTCTATTTCCCTTGAGGATTTCTAGTGGTGAGGATAGACATGATCCAATTTTCATATAAGTTTGTGCCCCACTATAAATATTCATTAATAAGTTGACAAAATCTGAGGAAAATTCAAAACCAATCAGAATTCTTTGTAGATAAGACCAACTAATGGAATCAAAAGCCTTTTCTATGTCTAGGCTGATAATAGTTTGTTGTTTTTTTGTATTTGCATGCTATGTCTATTAATGATAGTAATTTAATAATGTTATCTTGCACTTTTCTATGAAGAGTGAACCCTGTCTGATCATTATGTATTAGATTAGGTAATATTTTCTTTATCCTGTTAAATAATATTGCCATGAAAATTTTATAATCAATGTTTAGTAATGAAATTGGCCTATATGAAACACAAGATCTGGGGTCCTTACCTTGTTTTAATATGGGAGGAATAATTGAGTATTTCCACGATGGGGGTGTTATATATTTTTGCTTAACCATAGTAAAGGCACTCATCATTTTCTTTATTATATATTCAGGAAAAATCTTATATAGTTCAGGAATTATTCCATCCAGTCCTGGAGCTTTATTATCTTCTAAATTTTGTATTTGTCCCTTCACTTCTGTTAGTGTTATTTGTTTATTTAATATGTTATTTTGTTGCACTGACACCTTAGTAGTTATATTTCTTGAATAAAAGTATTTATTACATTATCTGTCTCCAAAAGTGGTGTGTTATTATTTATATTTTATAGTAGTTTTTGAACACTTCTAATATGCCCATTAAGTTAGATGTACTCTTAACTGAACCATCACTTTATATTTAATCTCATTAATAAGATTCTGAGTATTATTTTGGATCTTACCACTATTTTATGTAGATATTTGGGATTTACAGTATAAGATTGTAATTTCAATTTTCCCAGGTTTATGACAACCTTATGATTCAGAAATTCTAAGTATTTTTGATTTAACTTATCTAATCATTACTTCCTTTAACATATCTTTGTCTCATTCTACTAGCTTCATCCTCTCTTTTTTTCTCTCTCTTCAGAGCACACTCAAGCAACTCTGCAGTCTGCGGCTTCCATCCCACCCATACAGTCTAAGAAGGACTCTGTACTGCAAAACTAAACAAGGATATACATTTTGAGCCTCAAGAGCAGGGTCAGTCCACCCAGGCATTCTACTTGTATGTGTTATTAGAGTGAAGCTATAACATTAGCAGTGATTCTTAGTAGTTCTCAGCGTGCTAATAAAACTGACTGTTGTAGCCTTGTGTCTCCCCCGCAGCTAGTGCAGTAATCCTAACTGTCCAATAGACAGTATACATTTAATTCAGATCTCTGTGATTAAATTAATCATCAAGCAGCCCTCTCAGTGCTTTCTGCCACAGTTTGTATCACTTGAGCCCCACCTGTTTATTTGCATCTCTATACATTCCCCTTCATTGCTAATGTATCGCCCTACTCTAATCTGTGCAGAAACTGGCTACTAATAAGCAAGTCGATAGGAAGACACACTCCCAACCTTAATAAACTTTGCTGTCTCTTCCCTCCTTCACTTTACAAGTAGAGTTTGAATTATTACTCACCCCATCTGAGGCCTTCACTGATAGATTTCCACTGGATTGCCTCTCTAGTTTGGCTGGTTTCTTTCCATTCCACCTGGTTTACACCCCTTGTGCTACCCCCTCCCCCAATATTAAGTCTATATTTGAATTCTGCATTCTGAGCATGGAGTCATCTTTAAAGTACTAGTCTCCCACCAGGACACAAGTGCTCTTCAGTAATTGAATTCTGCTTGCTGGTATGCCATTAGACCATAGGAATTTGTTAAAGTGTTCAGATTTGTAATGTAACACTTACTTTTTGCTGCCTATTACTCTTAACTTGGTGGGCTCTGACCCACTCTGTTCAGCCTCGCTAACACTTGGGCTCTCTCCGCTCCACTGCCCTGCCCCCAATTCTCTCCCACCCAAGGGGCACCTCTACAATTATAGTAATTGCAACCACACCCACAGCTCAACCTCACATCACCTCCACCAATTACAGCTCCTCAAGTCAGATCACATTACATACACTCACTTGCTCTACCACACAATACTCCCAACCACTCTCATTCCTGCTAGTCATTATTACATCACACCACACTACTTACCCGTCCACATATAGTGCAACCCTAGAATTCCTATTCACACCTCCACCTAGAACCAACTTAAACTTTATAGCCATGACTATCACATAGCTAAGTCTAGTCTGTCTTCTCATAATTCTTTATAGCTCCACAAGTTATCACTCTAGCAATATCACTAAACTTAGTAGCACAACACTATATTATGCACTCTCATATACAGACACTGCACATTATAATAATATCTGCCCACAATTGTTCAAGAAATACATAACAGACCAATTCAGTACTAAACACATATGCTCTCATTCCTACTCCAAAAAAACACTACTTTCTCACACTCATTACCCAACTCCAACATCTGTATCACCAAGCTAACCATAAGTGTGGACATCAACCCCAACCCAGGCCCAAATCCATCCTCGCCAACACAAACTGCTCCAACACAATTGTCAGAACATAATACCCCCACTATCTTCATCCCTGTGCAAATCAACAACAGCAGCAAAACCAAACATGTTTTAATGCTAAATATTAATATTAGAAGTATCAAAAATAAAATACCTGAACTCCAGGCCACAATAGCAAACTACTCCCCAGACACAGTTGCTTTAACAGAAACCTGGCTAAATAAAAACATAACTAACTCAGAAATTCTCCCTACCAGCTACAATATCAACTGCCTTACTGTATAAGTCCAACTTAACTTTACATCAAATACCAAACTCCTACCCCTCGCCCAGTAATTGGGACATACTTATCTCACAACTTCAACTTCACCCTAAAAAGGTCATCACCACAATTGTGATCTATATTCCACCTGGTAAAAACCTGCTAGCATTGAAGACTTCTTATCCTGGTGTTCTTCCACATACTCAAAGAAGCCCTTATTCTGGGGAATTTCAACCTAGATTAGTTCACCTGTATATCAGAACCACCAAGTAATCTAATAAATCTCCATGGCTACCAGCAGCTAGTCCAAATTCCAACTAGATGTGATAAAAAATCTAAAAGGGAATCCATCCTTGACTGGGTCCTAACTAACAACTCACATAGTACCCCCACACAGGCAATCTCCCAGACACCTTAAGTGACCATAACATAATATACCTTATACCTTATATGTAGTAGAACAAGCATATGCAAAACTGCTAACTATAAATCCATTAGAAACAAAAAAATTCTCTCCTGAGGTCCTCAATACTTTATTTTGTAACTGTGACTGGACCCCCCTAAAAACCCTCCGACTTGACCAGGCTGTAGCATATTTCAAAAAAACATTTCTACAATACCTAGACACTGTCGCTCCATTGCGCAAAATCAAGGTCAGACCTCTACAAACCCCTGGCTCAGTAAAGAAACCAAACAAATCCTCAAGTCCAGAGACACAGCCTGGCTTTACTATCAAAAAACCAAAGAAACACAAAGCCTAACTAAGTACCAAGAACGGTGCAATTGTGCAAAAAAAATTCATTAGGCTGGACAAAAAATCCTACTACATGACATTGCAAACTAAATACCAACACAACCCCCAAAAATTTTGGAAAAATATAAACCAGCTACTAAAAGCTACTAAAAGCTACTCAAAAGGCTACCCCCAAACCAACCACTCCTGACACTAAAGTTCCCATCAAAACACAATTCAACTCCCACTTTGTGAACTCAATTCTATCCTTAGTATCACAGGACAGTTCCAGCCTCACTATCCCCTCAACACAAATAACACTAATTCAAGCTTTACCCTCAAAACAGTTTCCACCACTTCAATCAAAAGCATGCTCTCCAAACTAAAAGCCTCATCAACAGCAGCTGACCTACTCCCCAGCTATTTCTTGAAACTCACAGCAGATGCTACTGCTATCCCAATCTCCACTCTCATAAACAGATCAATTGTTGAAAACTATGTGCCCAAACTCTGGAAAATATCCTATGTTACACCAGTACATAAAGGTGAGGACCTCCAGTGAACTTAATAACTACAGACCCATTGCTATACTCTCACCCCTGGCCAAAATCCTAGAAAAATGCATCCATACCCAGGTGCTAAAATATCTCCTAGACAGCAACATCCTGTCACCTATACAACATGGTTTTAGACCTGCCCATAGTACCACTACAGCCCTCCTCTCCTTCACAGACACAGTAAACCATCTCAAAAACAAAGGCCTGCAGGTGTCAACTCTTTTTTTGGATATGTCCAAAGCATTTGACACAGTCTCCCACCAAATCCTGCTAAACAAACTAAACCAATATCACCTACAAAATTCCACTATTACCTGGTTCCAAAGCTACTTAACTGACAGGTACCAAGCTGTGAAATGGGAAAATTCTCTCTCTCCTTAGATGCCCATAACTATAGGAGTCCCACAGGGTTCTATCTTAGGACCACTACTATTCACAATCTTCACAAACGATCTCCATACCTCCACACAGCATGCATCTATCATTCAGTATGCAGATGATACTACCTTAATCTGTGCTGCACAAAATATTCCCACCCTCCTGCAAACAACTCAACTAGCATTCTCTGATGTTGAAAACTACTTTACCAAAGCCCAACTTATCCTCAATCCAAAGAAAACTCAGCTTATGATTATAACCAGTTCTAACAAAAACACTGATAACAGTCAATTCACTATCTACTCCACAAATGCTACTTCAATCGTTCCAGTGGCACAGGCTAAGCTATTGGGAATAACCATAGACTCCCACCTAAAATTTGATAGTCATCTCAACTTAACTATTAGAAAAGTATGTGCCAAACTGGGATCACTCTACCGTATCAAACCGTTTCTTACCAACAACACAAGATCAGCCATTGCTTGCTCCCAACGTCTGTTCACCCTACTCTATGCATCTCCCATTCTGACTAATCTCAACAAAACTGAACTAAGCAAAGTGGAAGCCTGCTATAACAGAATCGCCCGCTTTGCTGCAAATTGCTCATATAGAACTCATCACTGTACTGCTTTGAGACAGCTCCACTGGCTTGAACTGCCCAACCTCTTAACCTACAATCTGATCTGCCACTGTCATTCTATCTATTACCTCCCCAATAAGTGTCCTGCCCTCAAAAACCTAGTACAACATCACTCAGCCAAAAGGCCTCTTAGATCATCAAGCAAACTACTACTAGAAGTCACCAACAGCTACAATAACTTTGGAGATGCACTATACAGTAGTTCAGTGGCTAAAAAAATGGAACTCTCCCCCCACTAGCATACAAAACACATCATCCAAAGCCTCCTTTAAAAACTTCATTAGGCAACAGCTCAAGCAAAGTTGGCAGTGCCATGACTACTCCCCAGGCTAGTGAAAGTGGATAAGGTACACATAATAAACCTAGAGTACTTGATAATTGTTTTCACTCTTACTCACAAACACTGGCTAATGTACAATGTATGTACTATACCTGTGTACTATGTATGTATTCTACCTATGTTCCAAATTTCAGCTGTACACCACAAATCTATTAATTACCTTTATTTTTAAATTAATATTTTCTTGTTTGTTCTCTTCACTGTAACTGTTGATGTGCTGCATACCACTGTAAAAACATGTCTATTGTAATTTGTGTGTATACTGATCATGTCTAAATATCTACATGTATCTGTAATTTTTCTGTGTGGAGCTTTTCTCCCCAGGCCTCTGCTGAAAAAGGGCCTTTTCAGCTCAGTCAGATACCCCCCGGTTAACAAATGTAAAATAAAAAATAAATAAAAATAAATAAACTTAGTAATTTCATTATGTGCTACTTTGGTATTTGGTTTTGCATCCATTTTTATCTTGTTTATGTTTTTTTGTAAGTCTAAAAGTTCTTTATCCTACTTTCTCCTTTTTTAAGGTACCAAGATTTTATTTTACCATATATATAAACTTTAAAGGTGTCCCATAGTATAGCATCAGTCACTACACCATTATAATTTGTGTCCATAAACTTGTCTATTTCTTTCATTATCCATTCCCTAAAGTCTTTTAACTTAGTTATGTAAGCAGGAATTCTCTGTAGAAATCTTAAAACATCTGTATGCATAGTTAATGTAAAGTTTATAGCATTATGGTAAGAAAGTGGACAAATCATTATAGATACATCACTTATTTTTGAGTATATATTATTTGATACAATGACCTTATCAATGTTTGTTTGTGTGCCAAACCAATATGAATAGTGAGTGTAGAATAAGGAATAATGTTCTCTTAGACCATGTATATCTTTTAAGGTTCATCTGGTTTGTAAAGTCATTTAACTTCTTGGCTTGAGATGTTAGTTTTATTTTACCATTTTTACAAGTATCATTGCCTGATAATAGGCAGTTAAAATCACCTGTTGCCATAATTTACCCTTTTGCATTTAAAGTAATCAGGTCCAGATATTTGTCAACATATTTAGTACTCAGTCTTGATATCCAGTATGTATTAATCAAAGTATAATACTCCCTATTGATTTCCAAAATAACCGTGCTTAGCATCCCATCTTTATCTGAAATTGTATCTGTAATTCTTGACATAGTATAAGTATTTTCCCATAGAATAAGAGTGCCCCTTCTCTTAGTCTTAAACATGAATCAGCCAGAATGGTATACCCATTGAATGAGTATTTTTGTAGATCTTTTTTAATAGGTGAGTTTCCTGTAAAAAGATTATCTGGGCTTTATGCATTTTGATATATTTAAGCAAACCAGCTCTTTTCACATTATTGTTCAAACCATTAATATTTAATGATAAACATTTATAAGCCATTGACTATAATGTGTATGTTATTACTAACTGAAAGACCTTTCTTCTGTGTTGACTTGAAATCTACTGAAAACTTACCTATCATGGATGCATAACGTGTATTAAGCACTACTTTCAAAAAGCCAAAACTATTTACAAACACATACATGAAACATAAAGTTTCTGGTTTAGTTAAAAACTTAACAAAGCCATCCATCCACTACCTCTCCAATACCAAACAACACAAATTACCATCTATGCTTAGAATATAGTATAAAAACAAAAAAGAAAAGCATTATGAAAGCAACTAAAGAAATCTGAATCCATGAAATTTACATTAGAATGAGAGTGTCTAATATATCTGAAGCTATATCAATATGTCACATATGATAATAGCACCTCTAATAGGTAGATATGCCAGAAATACACATCAGATCACAGTATATATAAACATTAGAAGCTGAAGGTTAAGAAGATTGACAATATTTCCAAGACTTTTCAAGAAACATCAGATGATTTAACCATTTTATCAGTCATCTATCTAACATTTTTCATGTAAAGATATGTTGAATATATATATATATATATATATATATATATATATATATATATATATATATATATATATAACACTTATTACATCATAACTATTATATTTTGCAATTATACACATATTACTCATATGTATTAACAATATCTATGCTGACATCTTTCATCAGGAAGGGGGGAGAGAGAGAGAGAAAAAAAGAGGGCCTCACAACCCTCTGTTTAGTTACTAAATGTTTAGTTATATAACATAAGTCTGATGTTAATATGCATAATGAGTTTTCTAATGCAGCTCCTAGTTCACTTGATGTCATTTAGTTACTAATAGTGTCATTGAATATGCAGAATGTATGCATCTATAAGAGAACATACGCATTTTCAAAGGCATTAAACACTTTTATCAGAACTAATTATTTACCATTTAAAGTATCTAGTGAAGGATAACAGAATTTCAAGAGAAAAGAATTCTAAGTACAACTTTTAACAAGTTCAAAGGGTCAAATGATGTCATTACTGTTGTTTCATCAAGCTGCAGCTTCATAAACTTGTTAAAAAGTATCTAAATAGGCTCGTGCACAACAGAAGTTGTCTCTAGTGAAGAAAAAAGTATTTTCGGCGGGGAAATTCAGATCTTGAAACTTTTAGAGTTTACAGAAAGCAAAAAAAAAAAAAAACACTCAAGCTGCCTTGTCAGTGCATGTCATGAATCTCCACAATGAGAACAGTGACACAGACCTCCAGTTTCCTCACAAAACTTCAACATCATGAAAAAGTTAACCCTTTTATATAAAAACAGCTATTTAGAAGTAACAACAGCTGCATCAAATCAGAAATCATATTATAACATTTCTGGGATCGGTAATGATCCCCGAAGGAACTTTTCACTGAAGCACAAACAACCGGGCATACTTCTGTGAAAGTGCTTTTTGCTGAAAAAGCCCTTTTGCGGAAGTATGCCTGCAGCTAGAGGGAGTCGTGGGGGAATGACTGTTGTGGAGATCGTACTATGGTGCAGGTATGGGAATATTCCATTTTCCTCACTGTAGTGTGATCTTGGAGTGAGAATATTAAAGTAGGGGGGTGTGGGGGGGCACAGCCCCCCTGCATAAAAGTAGATTTATTGGGGTTTTTTTGGGGGTTTTTTTAACGCACTTTAACAAAAGTGCTTTTTCGGTGAAAGTGCTTTCGTTAAAGTGTGTTCGGTGATTGTGGATTCAGATTAGTGAACTTTCGTTCAATAGTCCTAGATCCATATATATATATATATATATATATATATATATGTGTGTGTGTGTGTGTGTGTGTGTGTGTGTGTGTGTGTATCTGATATTTAGCTATCTATAAAACACCATTAATGTACTGTATTAATGTTTAAATGTATCTAAAAAAGAAGTCTAAAACATCTAGATAGAAACACTAATCAGAAACACCTTGTTACCCCACCACTGACCTACTAGAAAAAATGTGCTTTGCTAGTAAGTCAAATTATACTATTACTGAAGAATTAGAAGACATACATCACTTGTAGTTATTTAAAAGGGAAAAGTATGTAAAGTACTTATAATGGGGAAAGAGAGAAAAGGGACACTGGTAACAAAAAGAATAGGAAGAAAGAAGAGAGAGAGAGAAAGAGAGAATGTTATTTAAATACTCAGTACTATATGTAATTAGAAGAAGTAGATATAGAAAGGAAAAGAGAAAGTTAATAAAAATATTCACATTACCTTACAGCATAGAGACTTTCCAGAATCAAATATATTATGATTCATAAAACAAAGCATTTAAAATTAGAAGGAATATATTCATTTGTCCTTTTGTTTCTTAGTTTTGTTTGCTCTTTCATTCACAGACCATCCGTTTTATTGTTGCCTGTCTCTTCAAACTCTGGGATGACCATTCCATTTCTTCTATGTCCGACAGTATTTTCTTCTTTTGGATAAATTCTACTGCTTCTTGTAGGGAATCAAAAATCTTCACTCCTTCTGGCAAGGTGATTTTTATTCTTGCAGGAAAAAGAATTTCAGCTTTAATATTGGCTTTTTTCAAGGACTTAATTAGAGGAACACATTCCTTTCTTCTGGACATGACTGTAGAGGTGTAGTCATTGTCAAAATGAATAACTTTTTCACCCATCTTGCTAGGGGAATTAGTTCAATCTGATTTCAGCACTAAGTCCTTGTCTTGCGAGGAAAGAAATCTAACTGTTATAGACCTGGGGTTAGATGAACTCGGATGAAGCTGGATTTGCCAGTGACCTATGAGCACTCTCAATTCCAAAAGAGAGGGATTCAGGCATGTTTAGTGCTGATGGAAACCACTTATTGAGGAACTGAATCATGTTAGCACCGTCTTCTTTCTCAGAAATTCCATATATTCTTATGTTATTCCTCCTTGATCTACTTTCAAGGTCTTCCAGTTTCTCAATCAGCCTGGTGTTTTGTTTCAGAAGAAATTCATTTTGATGTTTATTTTCTGTCACTCTAGTATCTAGGTCAGTTACTGTTTCCTCTAAGGCAAGAATTTGTTCAGATTGTTTTTTTACTATTCCATTTAAAAGTTCCAGTTGTTTACTGCATTCTTGTTTGATAATATCCATTTTGTTTTCGAATTTGTCCATTTTTAGTGACAGTTCTTGGATGTTTGTTATTATAAGATGGAGTTCTTTCTTCACTGCACTATCCTGGTGTGGGTTCTTCGAGTGATCTCCAGTAGAAAACTTCTTGACAGGAATAATTAAAAAGTTCTCTTGACCATGTATTATTTTTAGAAAATAATAAAGAGTCTATGTTAAGTGGTTTAGTATACTTTTTAGTTAGAGTTTTCTAAACATTAAAGTATATTTCCTGTCAGGATATTAAAATCTAAGAAGAGCTATGGATTTCTGCTGCTATCAGACTGGCATCTTGGCCACACCCCAATGTATGTTTTCCATTGCTGTTAATGTTTGTTGCCACAGTGCTGACATTAATTAATTTTTTGCTAAGTATTTGCCTACATGCCCAGCACATGTTCATTATTTGAAATCCTTAGCCTGGATCCATATTAGTAGAACATCCATCCAGGTGATGTCATAATGCCAAGTCTTTTCATTGCATTCACAAGACATGTTCAGTCAAGAAAGATTAGCTAGGCAAGTAAGTGTCAAAGTTAGAGTTTGGATGTATATTACCATTGCAGGTTTAAATCTCCTTTCTTCAACTATGTTTAATATGTAAAACCTTATAAAATGTATATTGTCAGGATATTTGATGCTCTCCATAAGCAAATTTTCTAGAACCTTATCTGAGAAATGTATATCTGCGTTATTTGAGGAATAACATCATTCATAGTTGCTCTTTAATTTTTTCAGGTGAGGAAGGCTGGACCAGAAATCATGCCCTCTGCAGCAAGCGGATACATAGGCTTGAGGAGCAGTGGAGGGAGAGATATATGTTAATTACTTTTTCTGTTTTGCTAAATGAAACGCATCTGATCCTTTTTACAGGCTTGTACACATTTCTCACATCATCATCATGTATCAGTAACGTAAGTGAAATAATCATACAGTAACCTTACTTAAAACTCTCATTTACATTAAAAAAATGTTGAACTGTCATTTTCCATTAAGCTATTTTTTCTGTAGACGGTTGTTAAAATGTATTCCACAACCTAAATGGCAGTCAGGTTTGTATATCTGTCACACATATGGCGAGGTACGTCTTTTGTAAGCAAGTCTTAATGCTTTGATCACTGCTTATAATGCATGTGTTGGTACACGCGGATGTGTTTTCCAGTGACTGCTTTGTTGTGCCTAATCTGTTTATTCAAGGACTAAATGGGCATCTGCTCTGTTTGCACTGTTGTTTGCAGATTGTGTGGTATGACCTTCAATTCAGTATTGGTATTGCATCTACCTACAGCTTCTTCAGTGTTTCTGTTACAACACATTTATATCATAGGTTTGCTGATACTTGTGCAGATAGACATTTCTTTGCAACAGTTTGTATTCAACAAGCATCATCCAAATATCTGCATTTTGCAGGCTATTGATTGATGCTAATTGTAGGTAGGTAAAGCATCCAGTTGTACACATACAATACTGTTAGTACAACATATATTAGATTCTCCTGTGTAATTTGTTTATTCTCTTACATGAACGAGCAAGTTATATTTATTGAATACATGTTTAATATTCACCACAAGTATCAACACCATATGTGATACAGTTAGTATATATAAATATATAGTACACATATTTTTGGTGTGTGTGGACTGCGCTACAGCGATCAAAGTTATGTGATCAGCTGTAATACTTGTGATGTTTTTTATAGTGCATATAACAGAACTAGGTAGATTGTCATGTATATATTTTTGATATATTCATTGTTTATTAGCAAATGGTTAGGTGGTTAACAACCATTACGATATATGGTCTGACATGAACGTATCTGGTTCCAAGTTGTATATTTTAATTGCAACAGCGAAGAGTTCATGCTATTATTGTTTTATTTATTTGTAGAAAATAATTAAGACTTTATGTGTGTACAATTACTATTGAATTGTCTATGAATGTAATATATGCTATACAGTTTTAAAAAGAAACACTGATTGTGTCATTAGGTTGGAGTGCATTTCATGTTGTTAGTTACTTAGTAACGGCGCTTGTAATTTGGCTCCAATGACTGCATTTAAACCTTATAGTTGTTTCAGTTCTGTTTGTCTGAAGAAGTCCCACAATCTGTGGGATGAAAAGCGTTTAACTTCATGGTTGGTAAATCAAGTGTTCTTCTTTTTTACAAGCAAGTGTTGCTTTTCATCGAACTTCTACTTTTGGACAGCATTACATTTGGAGTGCCTGTTTCAGTTCAAACAAACTTTTATATGTGCAGGACTGTTTTCACATTGGAGCCAGCATTTCCAGTTTCTTGTTTTCAATAGTTTTGCAGTCTTTATTGTTTGGTACAGATTCTCATGTGTCATAGGCTGAACATAATAAATATTTGTTACTGTTGTATTCATCATATTGATCTGTGTTCAGTCGATTATCATACTGCCTAACTCAAATGTTTGTCATATGGCTTGCCTAGTTTTCTCAATATTGTCATCTCACATTGTCCTCATTTTATCAGTGACACTTGGTGGCTGTTCATATGAATCATTATATGCAGACTACAACTTACAGATTCCTACATTCATAGATTTGTACTACTCTAATGACCTAGAGTACCTTTATAAGGCTAGCCAAGTTTTCACAAAAGAATAATGACATCCTGTATCCAAATAGGATATTGAGGTCAGGCATTTATAAGGTACCTCTGTCCATAATGGACATGAGTGACATCCCTGGTGTAAATTTCCAATTCCCTCTCAACTGGTCTAGGTTGTGCTTGAATTTTATAATAGATAAAATCAGCATCACATATTTGTCTCTCCAGCAAGTTTTGTGTAAGTCACAGAGAAATTTCTAGCCCTTAGACCTTGTATTTCTGGTACTTTTCGACTTATGAATATGCAGGAGATTCATAACTGTAGTTTGAAAGCCAAGTATAGATCATACTTCAACAATCTATGTCAGGCTAAGTAGAGGGAAAGGTCTATAAGGCACTCATCCTTTGAAGCATGTTCATAGGAGATACAGTCTGTGGGACACACATTTGTCTCTCCAGCATGTTCTGTTTAAGTCACAGACAAATTTCTGGCCATTAGATGAATTTGAAGCCTGTTCTTGGAGGTGCAGTCTGAGGGAAAGGTCTATAAGGCACTCTGTGTAAGGCAGGGTTGTTACGCCTTTTATTCTGTTTGTATTGAAACTCTGATGTAGTTGTAGTTTCTGCATATGCCTAGTCAGGTACATACTGAAGGGAGCATTGTACTATGATTGGTGTGAAAAGGGCAGAGTGCAGTAGAATAATGACCTCTTTAGATCTAGACGTTTTGTAACGCAAAAGGATTTCTTCACCACTCTGGCTCCATGATGGTTAAAGATAAGGCTACTGTCTACATGTGTATACAGATCCCTGATCAATAGGTTGGCTCTTGGGAGTATATTACCAACATGGTAATTAGCCGTAATGGATGAGTTTCCAAAGGGTACACTTCTGCAGTTCTTAGTATTGACTAAGACCATGGCTTTGGCATGATTACGCCTTCTTGAAGAATGCTTGTGTTTGCATGGAAGTCAGTGATAACCCCCACCTTGCAATCATCTGCAAACTTAGTCAGCCATAAACCTTCACCATTTCCTTCCACTTCAGAGAAGTAGATACTAAAAAGCAGTAACCCCAGCAATGACTGGACTGATGGTGGAGGTGGCCGCACCTATTTTGACCTCCTGGGTCCTATTAGTAAGCCAGATGACTATCCAGTGGGTGATAAAAGGATTTATACCTAATTTAATGAGCTTGTCTAGACTGCCTGAGTGGGATATTGTATCAAAAGTATTGGCCAAGTCAAGGTAAGCTGTGTGCACAGTCTTGCCCACATCTATTACTTTGGTGACCCTCTCAATGAAGTCCACCAGATTTAATAGGCATAACCTTCCTTTAATAAAGCCGAGCTGTGATGGGGCTTGCATTTGCATGTTACCTATGCCCTCATCGATCATGTCCATGATGATTCTTTCCATGGCCTTACATATGAGGCTGGTCAACCCTATGGGCCTGTAGTTACCCTGATCTATGGTTGGTCCTCCTTTCTGCAGGAGAATGGCTGAAGCCATCTTCCATTATCTGGGCACAAAATCTGACTAGTGGCTCCAGATGAAAAGTGATTCAAGTGGACTAGAGAGGTCATGTTTCATGCTATTTAGTAAGCATCCAGGGATGTTACTGGGGCCCATCAATGCAGTTTCCATTCAAACATCAGGATAGGTTACATGTTCTTGCTTTGCATCTGCTTGCCATGATTCATGATGGCCACTATTCAAATGCTCAGGTGATGTCATGATTCTCATTGGTAATCTTTGTTATGCATGCCATTGCACGGCCTTGACTGAACTACTTACAGTGGTGATGGATAAATTCTCCTTGACATTTTCTGTTTTTGGCCATGTACATAACTATAAATAAAATGACACAGGGCACGTGTTACACATGTTAGGAGCCATTCATTACCAGCAATTGTGTTGATTGTAATTCTGCTACTTGCTAATATGCTAATGTTTGCACCATTTAAAACTGAACTGTGTTTTCAATAAGAAGTTTGATGTATGCTACTACACCTTCAGCCTCATATGTGTATTTGTAGAATTTAGCAGTGGATAGTATATTGATTATAGGTTCATAGGTTCATAGATTAGTACTAAGCTAACTGCCCTTGTGAGCCATTTTAAGCCTAGCCAATTATCCCTTGTGAGACTCAAACCCTGCACCCAGTGTTTGTAAGGCAAACACCTTAACCATTAGGCCACCCTCCCACCCAATACGTTACATTGTAGATATGCATATCAGTTTCATATTAAGATCAGCTATGGTCTTCATGGAAATGTGCTGCATGTTAGACATTTGCTTTTCATTTATGTCATATTTTCCAATTCATCTTGACAGAGCATGGGACCTGTGGATGTTTGCCTATCAAATGCAGATGATGAGAACATGGTAGGCCACTGCTGGAGTCCTCAGATGATGATGACGACGATGATGATGAATGCAATGATGATGAAAATGATGAGGAAGCTGGACCTGTACTTGCCTGAGCCATCTTGCCTGCTGCACCATGGAAGAGAAAATGCCAGGACTGGAACAGGGACAGTTATCAGGAGGATATCCAGAAGGTTGTGACCGATGTGTTTCAAGCACAAATGAGGGACATTGTAGGGAACAACTTCCAGGATATGGCACTAGCTATGAGTGACTCATTCAGGAAGATAACTCTGGAGGTCATTTGTGAGGCTCATCCCCATCAGCCTTATCTGTGTGCTCCAGTTGTGTCATGCTGCCAACATGCTGATTGCCACATAATTGATTGGACTGTATATGCACTCTTGTGCATGCATACCATGTAGCTGCCATGCGTTATTGTTGTGTTACATTTAATTATATCTCAATGTGTGCATGATGCACACTAACACATTAAACTTTCCTGCAGAATTTAGCTGTCCATGTATTGTGGCTGTTAACCTGCAGCTAGTGCTGCAACAATTAGCATGTAAACATGTGTTTTACTGAGGTCAACTGACAGACAACAGAGGCTGCCCATAGTCCAGCACTACTACTGTGGTATGGTTTGGATTTGTGTATTGCCATACCATGTTTGTGCAGCATAAGGACATGTCATTTTCCATGTGTTTTGGATGACAGTTGCCATGATGTCCCACTGGCATGATGTGATGTTGTGTGCTATGTGTCATAGCAATGCTGATGCCATGTGGTTTCATATACAGGTATGTCATAGCTATGGGCAGTCATACTTTTCTGACTGCACCAAACACCAATGCAGTATTAATGTATACACAGTGGTACAGGTAATTTATTCTGTAAGAGTACATTATGCCATGCTTGTTGCATTTTGCATTTCCACGTCCGTTACTTATTTGCATGAGTTCACACTTTCTGCAAATAGTTGTACACATTAACTGATTGTACATGTCTCTGCACAAAGTCAGATCCATAGTGACACAAGATTGTACCTTTAATATATAAGCATTCAATTACTTATCACTGATGTGCTGTAATGATACTCACAGGAGTGTCCTCTACTCAGTAATGAGCAAGGTGTGTGACATAAACCTGCAGTTGTTTATTCAACATTTGCATGACAGTATATGTGTATGTGCTTGAAATTCGTAGCTTGCTTACCCATGCATATTTATGTTGTATGATTGCACATTACTGTGTATGTGTGATTTATACATGGCCATTTCTGTAGACATCATAAATCATTCTGCCTATATGACATATATTTTCCATTTGCTTAAATGAATTTTGGGCTGGCTTCTACAGCACTCTGTGGGCTGTACACATGCATTTGCAGTGTGTCAACTTACCTTGTCCTGCTTTTTCCTGATGTGGGCCCAGGTATATTTCCTTATTGTATTCTGCAGATATGATTGCCTTTGTTGCAATTATTGACCATTGCCATGTTGTTGACATGGTGAGCATGTGCCAAATGTAGGGCCATTTTACAGATGCAAGAAATATGCACACAAGTCACTGGGTACTACTACTGCTTGCAGTACATCCTTGTTCTCATTATAATTGTGTGTTAACCAGTGTACATTGTGGAAATCCATGTACAAAAACTGACATATATGTTAAGCTGTAGTGTTATATTTTTGTAAATATTCTTACATGTCATTGGTGTGTGTATGTGTATTGACATTTCTTTCATTTAAATTCCATTTAGGTCACTGAAAATTGTACATTTATGCCTACACCTGTATGTTGTCCTTGACATGGCATATGTGTGTCAAATATATGCATTAAATTACATATTTGTTTTGGTTGTGTACACCTACTTAGCAGCAATTTTGCTGTTTTGCTGCAATACTGCCATTTGACACTGTGTTTGATTGTTTGCCTCTCAGATGCATGGTTGGAGGTTTGAGTCTGTCCTCTGCTGGAGTTATATTTCATTGTTATACCTGCAATATCTGTGATATTGCTTAGCTTACACTTGCACTGCTGACAAGCTACTTGGATATTGGTTTATTTATCCAATATATACTGTGTTCCCTATTGATTATTATAATATTTATTAAATATAATATTTATTATATCCCAAAAATCCACAAGGGCCTTGAATTTTTGCAATTCAGGCCCATTGTGGATGCAAAAAGAGCCAAGACATGTTTCATTAGCAAATATCTGGAACATCACTTGCAAAAGGGGTTTGGGCTTTCTCTTACATAACAAAGGATTCTTGGCAATTCTTAGAACATTTGAATGGAGTTATTGTTACTGAGAATACATATTTAGTTACTATAGATGTATGTAACTTATTCTCAGTAATACTCCATGACACTGGGATAGAATGGCTGAGGACGCAGTTGGGGAGGACCAACCTTTTTGATCAGGATGAAGTTAATGTCCTTATTACACTAATGGAGGTGGTGTTAAACAATAATTTTCTACATTTTGAGGGAGAGTATTTTAAACAAGTGACTGGTGTAGCAATGGGGGCAGCTTGCGCCCTCATATATGCAAATTTAATTATGTCCCACTGGGAGCAAGAACATATTTTCCCCAGTGAATTTTGGGCTTGCATCACACATTACACCAGATTCTTGGATGATATTTTTATTGTGTGGGAAGGAAGTGAAGAGGTATTAAACCACTTTTTGCAGTACATTAACCACACGGATGACTTTTTTTTAATTCATCCATGAATATAGTAGGATCAACATCTTGTACCTGGATGTTAGCTTAACCATTGACAACATGAGTAACACCTTGAAATTTAATATCTTCAGGAAGCCCACATTTTCCAGTTCTTACTTAGAATTTGGTAGTTGGCACCCCTTTCATCAGAAAAAAATCTATTGTCAAAGGACAATATGTAAGGGCTGCCAGAATGATATCAGTTGACCAAGATTTCATATTGGAACTTGAGTATATGACAAGGTTATTTACCAAAAGGGGTTATCCCGAGGCTCTTTGCAAAATTCTGTCAGTGGAGGTTAGACGTAAAAGAACTGAGGGAGGGTGTATATAGGGCCATTTTGAGTGGGAATGTGGTACATGACAATGGTTGTATCTTGTTACAGAACAACCAGGCAGAGACCAGAAGGAAAATGGGGAACGACTTGTTGTTCATCACCACCTTTAACCAAGATGCGGAGTGGGATGTTCGTATCATCCTGAAAAACTAGCGGATGTTGGTGGCTGATGGTTCCTTAGTAGACAAGGTAGGGCGATCCCCCAGAATTGCATATAGAAGAGACAGATGTTTCAAAGAGATTTTGTAAATGGGGACCTATATTGACTTGCATCCCAGCAGTAAAATGCCTGGTAATTTTAAATGTGGTAGATGTAATGTATGTGCATATATTTGTGAGACAGGTGGCACTGCATTCAATAATGGCAGAAAGGTTTACTTCCATGGTCATTTCAATTGTAATAGCAGAAATGTAATTTATATGGCTAAGTGTCAGCATTGTCCTGCCTTTTATGTTGGCAAGACCAGCAGGCAATTTAAGGACAGAATTAGGGAGCACAACGCTGACATAAAAAACATTAAGTCAATGAATGCCCTAGCCAGACATATAATGCAAAATCCAAGCCACAAGTTCAAATTTGTGGTATTACAACAGTTAGTGAAGGAATAGCAAGGCAGGGTGATTGACTTGGATTAAATGTATGTGAATTAAGGTGTCTATTGAGATTGGATGCCACCATTTTCCTGGCATTAACGACAGTGTCAGTATTGCAGCCATATTAAAAATTAAACATATTTTAGGTTATTATGTATAATACTAGTGTATGTAGCATTCATTATTTAACTTGGACAATTAGGTAGCATAAAGTTTTT